>NC_133660.1:131800681-131917590 GCF_037893015.1 Macrotis lagotis | reverse complement strand
AAGAGAGTTTGGAAAATGCTAATTTTCAGGTTATTCACTTTGATATAGAAGTAATGGCAGACTGCTCCTCAGTTACCATTGTCCCAGTATATCACTAGTATTTGGCTATCCTGTGTCATGTGAAGTACTATTTTGTGTAAAACAGATGTCTAAACCACAATGAGAAAAATGATCCAGGAAACCTTACTTTATTACCTCTCAGTGGTATGAGGTTATCCTGACTTCTTAAAAGATTATGCCAAAAGAGAGCAGCATATGACCAATGCATTACTCTGGAAGACTTTGCATCCATACTCACTGATGGACTACTTGTCTAATGATCCTTCTTATGAAATTTAAAGAATTTCATCACCAGTTTGGACTCAGAGGTGATGAATATTTTTTTATCAAAATCAACTCTAAAAATACTCATTGTTGGCAGAAAAAAATATAAAAGCCGTAAAAATTACCAGTCCTGAGGTATTAAACTGAAGAATGTGTTATAATGGAAACAATACTTATTAAAGCCAGCAGACCTGGGCTAAAATTTTGGCTTTGCCATCACAAACTTGAGGGAATTCTTTCATTTAAATGATTATTCAGTTGATTCAGCTATAAAATAATGGTGTGAGAGGCTGGACAAGATAATCTTTAAGACATCTTCCATCACATAATACCTTTAAATAAATCTAGACTGTTCTGTACACATCTAGACTACAGGATGACAAATGATAATAATAACTAACATTTGAGAAACCCTTTAAGGTTAACCTAGCACTTTATATACATCATTTCATCCAATCCAAAGTTCTAACTGAAACAATACCCAGAACATGAGGGTTTTCAAAGAACTAACCACACTCCAAATCAGTACTTGGCACTTTCAAAATTTAGTTCTTTCTACAATCTTATAGCATATTAACAATACTTTTTACCAAAGGCAGTAGGTGAATCTATCTTTTCTACCATTCTCCCAAATTATGAATCTACCAGTCTGCTCACACATTTACTTCACTCAGGATAGTACCATTCCACATATTTCAAATATAAATAGATCTAAATGGAAGTCAGTTCAGACAATGTGAAATTTATATCACTATCTAAGTCTTCTGGTTGAGTTGTTCTCATGAATTGCATATATATATGTATATATACATTATATATATATATATATATATATATATATATATATGCAATCGTTTTAGTAAAAATGTCTCCAACCAAAATCTAACTGGGGAGTTGTACCCCAGTCTTAAGCATACCACTAAAATTGGAATCAAAAGAGCAAAGATTCCTGATTTAATTATTTAGTGTCCCTTTAGTTAGGTAATATAACTCATCAAAGCCTCAGTTTCTTCATTTGTAAAATGGAAATAAAAACATTTATGCTACCAATTTCATCAGATTGGTTGTAAGGAATAAATGAGATAATGTATAAAAGGTACTTTGTATCTGTAAAATGCTATATAAATATTAGGCATTATTAATGGACCACTGGGGTGAAGACAATATGGGAAAATATGTTTCTATTTGTTTCCCCTACATTATATTACTATTTTTAGGCCATCTCTGAGATTTTTTTAAAATAACAATATAACTAAGATAAGGTATAATAATATTTCATAATTCAAATAGTTAAAAATGACTTTTGAAAAGGTTGGAAGTAATCATTTAAAATCAAACCCTTAACATTGATGTCATTAAACCTAATACATGAATGACCCTTTAAGCCACTAAGGAATGTAAACTATATGAATCTCAAGTGAAGTATAGACTAAGGACAGGTAGTTTGCCACTTCTCAGAGATACTGTAGAGGAATGAAAGGCAATGTAGGTGATGACTTCTCTACCTCATTCAAAGCCACAGACCTATCAATTTATCAAGCAAGCCATGTCCTTTTATCAACCCTCCAAGGACTAAGTTTTGGTCTTCAAAAATCTATAGATTTAAATAAAAGCTAATTTAACTTTAGCCCATGTGAAATTTTTAGTATAAATCAATGTGCTATATAGCTTGAATTATTTGAAAACAATGCCAAAATTCCTTTATAAATAATGCAATAAGTCAAAATTACATAACTGAACTGAAAACCTATAGACATTCAATATTTTGATCCAGCTTTTCACAATTTGAATAAGATCTTAGGAGCCATCTAGTCAAAAAAATTGAACAAGGATCTACTCAACAAAATATTCAATAATCTATGTGAAGTGAAGGCTGTCCTAGCATTGCCCAAGTAAGTTTCATTTCTTTTCCTTCCTTCCTTCCTTCCTTCCTTCCTTCCTTCCTTCCTTCCTTCCTTCCTTCCTTCCTTCCTTCCATTCAGCCATCATAGCTCATAATCACTATCCCTAGAAAGAATACTGGATTTGGAAGATAAATAAAGATGTTATAAGAACTTTTATAAGTGTATATTTGATCCTTATTATAATCCTGGGAAGTAGGTGTACTTTAGGTGTTTATCCTATTTCACACTTGAGGAAACTGAGGTAGAGAGAGGTTAAGTTACTTGTCCATGTCCAGAGTCACAAAGCTGTACATCTCTGAGGCTAGATTTGAACTCCAATATTCCTGATTCCAAGCCAATTACTTTATCTACAATCCTCTTCCTCATCTTCTAAACATCAGCTGCTGGATTTGGTTCCTAACTTTGATATTTACTGTGTGTTTCCTCAGATCAATCATTTAATCTTAATTTCATTTATTTTAGTTGTTTCTAGAGGCAAAAGGGTTTATAATACTTCACTACTTACCTCAAAGTGTTATTTTAAGAATTTGGCAAGTCATAAAATCCTATAAAAATGTGAGTTATTAATATAATTCCATTAATTGATTCTGGTTCTGCTTTATAGAATCAAGCAGATTGTCTAATCCCCTTTTCGAAATGACTTCCCTTAAGAAACCTAAAGATAGCTCTCTTATGACTCCTAAGGGTTATCTTATCTCCAATAAATATGCCCTATTCCTCTAACTGATCAGTATGGAACACAGTCCAAACTGAATATAGTATTTCAAATGCCATCTTTTTAAAAAATATTTCATTTATTTGTTTTTCCAACTATGTGCAATTGTAGTTTTTACCAATCATTTCTTTTTGCAAGATTTTGAGTTTTACATTTTTTTCCCTCCCTGTCCTCCCCTGCTGCCCCTGGCAGAAAACAATCTAATAGAGGTCCTACATTTATAACTGTGCTAAACACAGATTCATATTGATCATGTTGTAAGAGAAGAATGTAAGAAAGAAAACTTGAAGAGGAAAAAAAATGACATAATAAATGACAACTTTTAAATATTGAAATTAATAAGCTTTGGTATTCATTTAAACTCCATAATTCCTTCTCTGAATCTGGATGTTATTTTCTATCATAAGTCTTTTAAAATCATCTTGGATTATTGTACTGCTGAAATGAACATCATATTTGATCATGTTTTTCTGATTCTGCTTATTTCACTGCACATTAATACATGCAAGTGTTTCCAGGCTTTTCCAGATCCCACCCCCTCATGATTTCTTATGAGACAATAGTGTTCCAACGCATACATATACCACAATTTGTTTAGTCATCTGTCAATTGATGGGCATCATCTCAACTTCTAAATCTTTGCCACTACAAAATAAGTTACTTGGAAGAATTTTGTACATGGGGAATTTTTACCCTTTTGCACTCTTCAGGAAAACCAGTAGTGGTATTACTGGATCAAAGAGCATATACAATTTTATGGCTCTTTGGGCGTAATTCCAAATTTCTCTCCAGAAAGATTGGATTAGTTCACAACTCCACAATTCAGTTTTTCTACTTGCCCTCCAACAATGAACATTTTTCTTTCTAGTTATATTATACTATCTGATAGATGTGAGGTGGTACCTTAGAGATGTTTTGTGTTTCTCCATAATTTTTCATATGATTATAGATAACTTTGATTTTTTTTGTCTGAGAATTGCCTTTCCATATCCTTGGACCATTTTTCCATTGGAGAATGCCATTTTAAAAATAAATTTGTCTCAGGTCTCTATATATATTTAGGAATAAGTCCTTTGTCAGAAACACTAGATGTAAAAATTGTTTCTCAACTTTATTACATTTTTTTTAGGTTTTTGCAAGGCAATGGGGTTAAGTGACTTGTCCAAGGCCACACAGCTAGGTAATTATTAAGTGTTTCAGGCCAGATTTGAACTCAGGTATTCTGGACTCCAGGGCCGGTGCTCTATCCAATGCAGCACCTAACCACCCCTTTTACATTTCTTTTAATCTTGGTTGCAATGGTTTTGCTTGTGCAAATTTGTTTTTAATTTAATCAAAATTATCCAGTTTCTATCTCTTCTTTGGTCATAAACTGTTCCCCTTTCTATTGATCTGATAGGTATACTATTCCTTGTTCTCCTAATTGGCTTATTACCTTAATTCCAAGTGCAGTTTTAATAAGGTGACTATCATGTAATTATGATCCAGCTAACAATGTAAATCTCAACAATGATTAAAAAATTTCTATTAGATGAAGCTTTAAGCTCAACATGTTCAAAGCAGAACTCATTCATCACAAATCCTTCCCTCTTAAACTGTCCCACTGATGTTAAAGGCCCTGCCCTCTTCCAATGACCCAGACTCCCAACATTGATATCATCCTCAACACATGGCTTCCATTTACCCTATATATTCATTTTTTGCCAAGTTTTATTAACTCTGATTTCATAACACATTTCACACATATTACTTTCTCTCCTCCTCTGCTCACTCATAGAGCCTCCATCCTGGTATTGATCCTTATCATTTTATACTTAAGACTATTTTAATAACCTTCTGAACAATCTCTTTTCCACTTCTTTCCATTCTCTACTCAGCTGCCAAAGTGACCTTCCCAAAACACAAGAATGACATGCCCCCTCCTCAGTAAACTCCATTAATTCCAGGAACAAATATAAAGTTGTTTTAGCTATTAAAGGTCTTTACAATTTGAGCCCGCTCTACCATGCTACTTTTCTTATGTTTTAATCCCTTCCACATATTCTATAATCGAATGACACTTTTTTGGAGCTCCTTGCAGAAGACATCCCAAATCTTTATGCTGGTTGTCTCCTATGTCTAAAATGTTCTTCCTAATCTAAGCCTCCTGGGTTTCTCTGGCTTTCTTTAGGATTCAGCTCAAATCCCACTTTCTTTAAAGGCCTTTAATAGTCATTTCCTATACCCTGCTGGGGCACATATAAATACAGGCATATAAATAAACACATGCATATAAATACACATATATATAAATGCATATATACTATATACATGCTATATATATGCTCTATGTATAATATACATCAACTACATGTATATAATATACATATGCATAAATACACATATACATATACGTACACAAATATATAGATAGATATGTGTATTATGTGTGTATAAATAGAAAAATCCTATCTTGAACTGGGGGAATTTTATGCTTTCATATACAATTAGTCATTTAATGACCCCAGTTTTCCAAAAAAGATTACTTCTTCATAAATGCTCTGAATAATTGAATCACTAACTATAGGGATTCTCCTTGCCTACTGGTTGCTTTGGTGATAGGGGAATCCACAAATAAATTGAGATTGTGCACATAGGAAGCAATGGTCAGCAGTTTAGCTACATAAGATAAGCCTCTGTCCATTTGGCTTTTCTACTTCTAGAGTCAACCAAGAAAGTAGAACACACAATGAGGTTACTTTATTCCAAAAACTACAAGATCTCCCAAGAAAAATTCAAAAAGGTCTCCTTCATGGGGGGGGGGGGGGGGGGGGGGCGGGGAATAGAGAAACAGCATACATAGACTTGCCAGTGCTCTAAAATGGCATTAGCTTAATAAATGCTTTCAAATGAAAGTAAATATTAGTACTTACCTCTCAGGATTTTCTACTTCTTCAGTAACAAAGTTGAGATAAAACCTATCAAAGAAGAATTCAATGAGTGGGAAAGAACAACAACTAATGATATTTTATATAGAAATTTCGAGTCTGCAAAGTAAATATAAACTCCTCTAGTAAAACTTAATCTTCTTGAGGGCAAGAACTGTTCCATTTTTCTTCTTATCTCTGCATCCCTAGCACTTCACACAACCCCTCCTGGAGGGAAATTGTTTAATAAATGCTGGAGGAATTGAACTTATTTGAATTGGATTAAATTGAAGACAAAGTCTCATCATCGAGCCTCACTAAAAACTGTATAAGTTACCATGTGGATTAAGACTAACTTTGAAAATGTACTTAAAGTGAAAAGTCACCTTTTCTGTACATATTATTTTACTCAATGCAATTTCTTACAGCCAAGGGCTTGACAAGATGAAATAACCATTAACAGGGTGAATGAATGTGGCTACAAAAATCTGAGTATGCTGAGATGAAAGTGTCTTGAATTTCTGCTTGTGAGGACTCAATATACTTAAAGTCTTCCATTAACCTAGGACAAAAATCATCAAACTTGTCGCACTCCATCTCTGTTAAGTGTCAGACTTGATTTTGCAACAACTAAGCAATGTTCAAGACCCAAAGACTGAATTTTGGCAAGTTCTGCTTGGAGAAGTAACTTTGATGGAAGGACACTGAATTGGTGAGTCAAGTGACAAATAAGGGCCAATTTAAAAAGTTAGTAACCAAAGTACCATGTGTTCATTTTAATGACTTAAAAGCAAGTTTTACAAACTGAAACTCTAGCCAATTAAGAAAAGCAAGGTGAGATGAATATTTATACATAGAATATAAGTATATGATAAAATGTTTATGATCCAGAGCAACTGGAAAAAGTTGAGGAAAGGAAAAGCAATGTTTCTAGACTTCATATGTTTATAAAAAAGTAGCCAATTCCTACATCATTTTTGTTATTTAGTTTTTTGGGTTTTTTTTAAAAGGACTCTTTTTTTTTTTTTGCAAGGCAAATGGGGTTAAGTGGCTTGCCCAAGGCCACACAGCTAAGTAATTATTAAGTGTCTGAGACCAGATTTGAACCCAGGTACTCCTAACTCCAAGGCCAGTGCTTTATCCACTATGCCACCTAGCTGCCCCAAAGGACTCTTTCTTGAAGAATATGAAGTCAGAAAAAATGGCAAGGTTAGCGTGAAGTACTATAAAACCATCTATGAATTCAATCACTCTAATAAATATTTGTCCCCCAAACTGGCCCAGTTATTTTCTTTTTTTAATAAATTATTTATTTAGGTAGTTTATCATCATCATCATTATCCTCAAACTAAAGTTTCTAAATTCCAGGCCCACCTCTAATTTGTTCCAAACTTGAGGAAGAATGGATTACTATAAAATATATATTTGTTCAGTCCTCTAATTTAATTTATCATCCAGTTCCTAATTTTATACAATTTTACTTCTGATTTTTTAAACCAAGAACTTTTCCTATGATCTGGTTAGAACATGTCTTCCTTTCTTAATTATTAAAGGCCACAGCCTGCTGGAGTCATGGGCAAATTATGTTTTTCCCATTATGTAAAGAAGCCTCAATTCTGACAATGCAGCATTATATCAGTGCATCAACAAGTCAGGGAATCCAAAAAATCCAGATGAGCACAGAAAAATGTTGATTTGAAACTGAGTAAAAAACGGAAAAGGATAAATATAAAATTTTACATTTGACTTCAAAAGATCAGCTTCCTAAATATAAGATAGGATTGACTTGGCCATCTAGTTTTTTGCCTGAAAAAGATATGGAGGTTTTAATGGATGACAAGCTCTATGAGTTAATTGAGGATTGTAGTAGGCAAGAAAACTACCTCAATCTTGAACTGCATTAGGAGTCAGTGTCCAGGATTAGGAAAGCTAAATAGCTAAAGATCCAAAGGATCATAGCTATTAGAGCTGGAATGGATCTCAATTACCATTTCATTCAAACTGTGATGTCATGAGGTCATTCTGTTTCTCTTTGAGCACAAAGGACAACAAACAACCATCTTTTTATATAATAGGAAACTGAGACTGGGGGTGGGGGAGAATGGAAAGAGTTGAGACTAACCAAAAGTAATACAGGAATAACTGGCAGTGAGGGACCCTTATTCCTAAAGCCCAAGGAAAAATATTTAGGGTTCTATCTAAAAAGTGTCTTTTAAGAGACTTCAATAGAAATTAGCACCACTGCACATAGGAGAAAGGGGGAGGAAAAGTAGGAAGATTCTTTAAAAGACAGGATTATAGCAATAATAATAATGTAAGACTTGGGAGTTTCAGAGCTTATTTTAATATCCAACCTAGGGAAGAGTAGTAGAAAGAATAGTGAGCTTGAAGTCTTGAAAATTGAAGTCAGACCTCACACACATTTTAACTATGTAAACATAATACTTGCACACACTACCTAATATTGAGAGGGAAACACTTTCTAACTCTAAAAAGCACTCAATAAACATGAGACCTAGATTTGAATTTTAACCACAATGGTAACTTAACTTTGTGACCTTGGACAAGCCACTTAACCAACAATTCTGGAGCTAGTTTTCCTTATCTTTAAGATGATATCAGGACATACAGATAATAGCAGAATTGGATTTTGTAATCATGACCCCCAGTTCTAAATTTGTCCTGACAGATCATTGAAAAGTATAATCCAAAGATTTTGAGGAATTGTAAAAACAAGACGTAAGAGGACCAGAAGAAAAACAGGCTTCATGCATGAAAACTCATAAATATTGAATAATCAAGATATGAATTCTGTCTTTGGGAGGCTGGGGATTGGAGGGATATACACCTTCATATGGCTGTTGTGACATCATAATGAAATAACATAGATAAATAAAACCTTAAAGTTTTCTATGAATGTTAACTATTGTTCTGTTTAACTACTTTGCCAAAATATTCAACATTTCATACAATTTGATCTATATGCTTCCACATTCAGGTGGAAATCATCATTTTGAATATTTTCATTCTGGTGTAAACTAGCCTCCATTTTTCAGTGATCTGGAGTAATATGACATGGATTCAAATGCAAGTTCTTGCTACTAACTGAGTAATAGACTTGCAGGTCTCAGTCTTGCTATTTATAAAATGAGAGGTTTGGATGAGATAGCTTTCCTACCAGTTCTATACCTATGGATATATGATTCAGCATGTACCCTATCCCAGTAGTTAAAAAAAATGAGGGATTTCTGTTTAACCACCACAGTAGTCAAACCTTCAGACACTCTTAATGCATCAAACAAAAATATAAAGCTGAAAAAGTTACAGCAGTGAGACAGGATTGCTTAGAACATTGCAGGTGACATGAGAATGTGTCAGGAAAGGAGATTGCTTCAAGGCTAATGCACATACTTGAATAGAAATGAAAAAAAATGTCTTTTGAATAGACAAGGAAATATTTCACACTGGTGCCCTGAGAGTTTGACAGTATTTTTCCAATATATTGTAGTATTTCTGTTAGGAGACCTTACCATTGCAAACCCAGATTAAGAAAGGAAAATTTACTTGCAATGCCTTCTGTCTAGAAAGAATTAAAATTTTAGCAATCAGCTATAAACTCCAAAATGCATTCCCAGAACCTCTAGAGTCAGTTATGAAAGCAAGAAGGAAATTTAAGCATTCCCTTACTCTAGCCTCTGTATTTTGTAAATGGGGAAACTGCGACCCAGAGAAAGGAAGTTAACTAACTAACCCAGAGTCTTACAATGAGCTGGCACCCTTACCATTCCTATCATTAACCCTGACGTAGAGAAGAGCTGGGTTACAAAATCAGATCTGACCACAAGATTCAGAATTTTCCCCTGTGCTTAATTTTAGTTCTACCCTCCTCTCAGGCCTCAGCCCCCTCCCCTCCCATCCAAACATGTGCATCATTCATCAACCTAGCACAATGTCCCCATCCCAAATATTCCATATCAGTGGGTGATTATGTACTATTCTTCTTTCTTTTGTTCCTATAATATATAATGCTCGTATTTCCTTGAGATCTGTGCTGACACTTTCCATTTACTTATCCAGACAGTTCCTAAAGGGAAAGTGTGCTACCTCCTTCAAGAAAGGGTGAAAAGAAATATTAGAGTTAGAGTCAAGGAACCTGGATTCAAATTCACCCTCTGCTACTACTGCTACCTGTATGACCTTGGGTAAATCACAATTTCTCTTGGCCACAGTTTCTGCATTTATAAAATGAAGGGACTGGGATTTATGAACTTTAGGTCCTTTTCAGGACCTATAATCTTATCTATGAAAAGTGCTCCACAAATTTTGGCGCATTATAAAAATGCCAGTTATTATTACTGCTCTACCCAGCCCCAGTAGAATGTAGATTTCTTGGGGGACAAAGACGATTTTATCTTTCTTTCCATTCATCCCTAGTGCCTAATACCATGCCTTGTAAATAGAAGGAGTTAATTAAAGGGATTTTTTTAATTGAATTGAAACTTATTAGAATGGATATAACCAATATCTATAAGAAAATATGTATATGTGTGTATACACACAGAAATATATATATTTGACTTTGGAAGGCACTATACATATTTTTCTCTGGACATAATAGCTTGCAGGTAATTTTTTACTTAATCTAACAGGATATCTCTTAGAGCTGTATACCAATGGAAATAGCAATGAGACCTTGTCACTAGACTTGTTCAATCAAACAGATCATCAATTAAGATTCCTACTAGGTGGGAGATGAAATTTTCTCATTTCAAAGATATTATGAAAATAAAAAATTCTCAATGTCAAATATTAAAATTAATTTGGACATCAAATTAGACAGGCAACTCAAAAGGAGGTTTGGGGGAAACAAACTCAGTATTAATTTTTTCTGCAATGATGAAAGTCTATCCAGATAATTGGGAGTTTATCATAGTGGTTTTTATGTTTACAATCTCTTGTGTAATCTGTGGGTTCACCTGGTACTCTCCTAGAAATTCACAATCATTTTTCCTACATAGTCTTACCAAACAGGGGTGGGGAGAAGGAGAAAGTGATTTATCTGTAATAATAGTTTTCAACTCAAGTTTTCAACTAATAATATAATAAACACAAAATTCCCTGTCCTTAGTCATATTATTGTCCTTGTGAAAAATGTATGCAAGGCAACATTTCTGTCTTAAATAAAGTCTCTAATCAGTTTTTGTGCATATTGCTATTTCTAGGTATTAAGAAACTTGTTAGGCTACTTTGAATTAGAATTGGTCTGTCCTGTACAACTGAGCTTATTATCTTGGTTTCCAGTTCCTGTCTTTGAATGTCATCTTACCTTTTGGGAGTCCCTGACTGATTTCTCAAACTGAAATATTTTCCTTTCTCAAGGGAACCTTAAGAGAATTAATCAGTATAAAGACTCTTGAGAAACTAGGATAAAAGATATTTTGACAAGCAAGGTATTTATATCTACTAAGAATAGTCACAAGCAGCATACTGGACTTCAAGTCAAGAAAGACTGAGATCAAACCCCGTCTCTGATATTTAAGCTGAGTCACCCCAAGCAACTACTTCAGAACCTTTCTGAGACTCTATGTGATATGCATTAGTGTTAGAAGTTCTCCTACCAACAAAATCAGAAGTCCATTACATTTATGGAAGAACTATTGCTCCTTCCCTACCCTGTGCTGTCTCAAAATTAAAAGACAGGAATGTACTGTACAGTTTGCATATGAGAAAGGTAAACCAAAGTTAAGGAATACTCTTTATTTCTGGCTAGTATTGTTTTTGCTCCTTTTTTTGAAAATATTCAGTGGCTCCCTATTGCCTCATAAATTCATTTTAAATTCCCCCATTAGTATCACCCTATTTTTCTATCCATATAATCTACTGTTAAAATCGCTTTACCTTATAAACTATACCAAGGCCAAAAGGCACTTAGCATACATGAACTGAGGAAATTAGGAAACAGAAACCCCATGACAACAATCTGAAAAAATTCTGAATGGAAAGTAGCAAAATAGGGCAGGGGAGCAGATCACCACCTCTACCCAACATCTGCTACTCTCCTACTTTAACTAATAATCTTGCTTGATAAATACTAAGCTATTGTTTCTCCATTATTGGTAATGGATAAATTTAGCATACTAGAAACAAGTTCCAGTTGTCCCAGTCTTGTTAAATCATTCTCCTCCATATCCTAGACATTTCTCTACCCCATAAATAAATACTGTTCTTTTAAGTCCTCCTGCCATTATTCCCAGAAAGATCCATCTATCCATCTTTCCACCTTCTCCTCTTCAATTCTTGTTTAACTAAAATACCACTTTCTTAAAGTAATGCATCCCTAATGTCAGACTTTCCTTACTCAAACCTCCTATCACACTTTGTTTTAATTTTCTAATGCACTTATCATGTTATGTTGTCTATTATACCCAATACTAGAAAATAAGCTTTATGGAAAAAGGAATGATGACTTCTTCAAATGTTTTATTTCCCTCATTGCACAGTTCTCTGCAAAGAGTGGGTATTTAATAAATGTTTTCATTGGATCTAATGGATTCCTAGTCTTATAAAAATTGTCATTTGCTCATAACAAACTACATTATTGTTTAATCTCAGGTAGATTATTTGGGTACAAGGATGGGGAGGACTCAAGAGTGGTAGAAGGCAGTATCCCTGGTTCCCATTTTGTACTTCTTCAATCCAAATAAAGAACAATTAAAGGGGTATCTAGTAGATAGAATAGCTAGAGTCCTGAAGTCAAGAGGAACTGAATTTCAAACTAGTTTTAGATATTTACTAGTTGTAGGACACTGAGAAAATCATTTACCAAATTGCCTTCAAAATTAAAAAAAAAATAAGATGTTTGTGAACAAATTGATACACTGGATACAACCTACAAACATAGAAAAATAAACTTACCAGCCAGCATATGCATACATTCCATAATAAAAAGCCAATGGTAATCTCATAATACTGGCATCATTTCCTGAAAAGGCATCTTTAAAGTACTGAGTTTGACCTGGAAAATCAAAGAAAATTCATAATTGCATGACTTGTTAAATAACAAAAGTAAAAACATTTTTGGAGAGATAGTTAGCCAGAATGGGTAGAGAGAAGGTCAGCTTTGGAGTAGGGAAATTTTACCCTCAAGTCTTGACCTTAGGTATATGACCCATAAACAAGTTGACTTAACTTCCTTGGGATCCAGGCAACTGACAAGGACTATAGGCTATAGTTAGAATATAAAATAATAGAATATAGAATAAGTAATAGTTAGAATACAAAGTCAGAATTCTATATTGGTGGGAATTTCTAATCAACACCAGAGTTCTCCAAACTAATAAAAATCAGATCCAGAACAACATTCAAACATAAACATTTCATATTTTAAGAATTTTTTTTAATATTCTCAAGGAATCTGGGTTAATTTTTCTATCCTGCAATAGCAGAATATAGTGGAAGGAGTTTTGAAGGTAAATCCTAAGACTTAAAGGTGTGAGTTTCAACTCCATGACACTTTCAGTTTAGCACTGCAAAATAAATTACTTAATCTCAGTGGCCTTCATTTGCCTCAACTGTAAAATTGAGGAGTCTATAATGCAGGATCCCTCCCATCTCTAAGTCTATGGTCCTATGATACCTATTGATCCCACAAATTACCCTTCACAGCAAAAGCATACACCCCAACCCCTAGTCCACCACCTATTTGAGAAAATGATAGCTAAACCAGAACTGACTGCTAGGTGTTCTAGTTTTATTTAACTAAGAGTTGGAGGTTATCTAATCCACAGAGATCAAACACACAAGACCCAGAAACACTCCTAAGCACAGTCAGAATCAGATTAAAATGTAGCTACACAGTATTTAACAAAATAAATAAAGACATAATATAGTATAATATTAATATTTAGTTTTTCTTAGTCAATATGAACCATGCAAGAATCCTTAGGTGTGGTTTAATGGTTCTATTGTATCTAATGGCCAATTTCTATTTTAATTTGACACCACTGATCTAATCAGATGCCTTCATTTTAGAGATGAGCTAACTGAGGTCTGTGGAAATTCAATGACTTGTCCATGGTAATACAGGTAGCAAAAGTCAGAGTTTGGACCTGGGTGCAAAGACATTGGATCTTCTCAAATGAATAGAGGAAAAAAATAGTAGCAGATAGCCTATATGTTTCCCCCAATAACAAAATTCTTATACATAGTATATTTTATTATTAAGTTTAAAAATGAAAATGATCAATAATATTATTTTTGTCTCCCCAGTCCTGGAAATTACTTCTTGAATACATTATATATTTATTTAAATTTAAACATATTTATTTAAATTTAAATATAAAAATAAAATCCTTTTCTTCCCTTTCTTCCTTCTAGTAGAATTTAAGTGCCCTGAAGTCAGGGACTGTATTTTATGTTGTTTTGTTTAATCATTATCTATTTAATGAGGATAATAATAACATCGAGCTCCTAGGGTTATTGTTAGAAACAGATGAGATAGTAGTCATAAAAGTGCTTAGCATAGGGTCTGGCACATATTATCCACATTTAGGTGAGTTTGTTTATTTTGAATCCCCAGTGTCTTTTATGTGGTAGAAACTTAATTAGTGTTTTTTGAATGAATTTTTGAATTAAATGAAGTTAACCAACTTGAATTGGTTCCACACACACACACACACACACACACACACACATGCAAACACACCACTTGAGTATGTACCTATAAATATATAAAATTCCTTTGGGGCACTTCAGTCCAACTTTAACCAACCTTTCCTGGTTTATTATTTATTGCTTTTTTGCATAGACTCAACATTCTGGCCAAACTTGTAGCTCTCACACAACATTTCATCACCCATGTCCATGTCTTGGCACAGTTTGTCCCTCATGTTTGGATTAGGCTCCAACTCTTCCTCCACCCTGTAGAATCTCTAGCTGCCCTCAGATCTCTGCTCAAGGGATAATTCCTCTAGAATACCTTTTTTGGACCCTCCAACTACTAGTGGCTCTCCCTATTCAAGCCCCTCAAATAACAAAAAGAAAAATCTTGGCTTTGTATTTATTTAGGCAAAAACATATATAGATGAATATTTATTTTTATTTATTTCTAAATGAATGTTGCTTCTTAGGTACACAATAAACTCTATGAAGGCAAGAACTGTTTCATTTCATTTTTGTGTTTTGTACTCCCCCAACACATGACTTCCCCAGAGCCATTTAGTGAAGTATACGTAACATAATAGAGATTTAACAAATATTTCTTGAATTGTATTGCATCAATTAGTATCTTTTGTGAACAGGATCCTATAAGGTAGGCCCCTAATTTAATACTAAATAGGAAAGGACCCAGACCATGTTTCACATACTCATCTAGCCATCTGCCATGAAACCAGCGCATATTCAGTTTTGGCATCCTGTCTTACTACTACATATATGTGTTGTAATACATTCCCCACCCCTTTTTACTTCTCAAAGACCTAGAAGAGGCAACCAAAAACATCATTACTCTCTCTACCAAAAGTTTCTATAGAAAAGAATCTGGGACAGAGTAGGTGTTGACTGACCAGGAAATGGCTAAAAAATACTATACATGGGGCAGCTAGGTGGCGAAGTGGATAGAGCTCCGGCCCTGAACTAAGGAATACCTGAGTTCAAATCCGACCTCAGACACTTAATAACTACCTAGCTGTGTGGCCTTGGGCAAGCCACTTAACCCCATTGCCTTGCAAAAAAAAAAAAAAATACTATACATGAATATAATGGGAATAATGGGATATTTTTTATCAGAGAAATGACAGTTATGTGGAATTCAGAGAAATGTGAGAAAAAATGTGAACTGATGAAAAGAAAAGTAAACAGAACCACAAAGTTAATATATGCATTGTCAACAAAAGAAATGCAAAGAAATGTTCCTCTGCTTGGGCTGAGGCTAGGTGGCGCAGTGAATATAGCACTGGCCTTGGAGTCAGGAGTACCTGGGTTCAAATCCGACCTCAGACACTTACTAATTACCTAGCCGTGTAGCCTTGGGCAAGCCACTTAACCCCATTGCCTTGCAAAAACTTAAAAAAAAATGCAAAGAAAGAAGAGGAAATAAAATGACTTCTATAAGCAGCAATAAATTTTCGAAAGGAAATGAAGAGCTCAGATGAACTGATATCCAAGGATCCTTCTAGGTCTAAAATTTTATACCTTGGAGAAGTTGTATCCCAAATATTTTTCCACTGGGAAAATCCAATATGGCTTCATTTTCTACGTAAGGTTCAAGATTCATCCTCTTGTTATAGACTACAACTGTAAACATCAACTCACTCCCAGTGCAGCAACCCTTCAAGTCAATTTGATGATGGTATAGAGCTTAAGTTTCACAAGCAAAGGCTAATTAAGAGATTCTGCTAGTGCTAGCTCAAATTTGGTGGAAGAAAACAAAAGCAGATAAGTCATTAAAAAACATTTACTTTTCAGTGCCTACCTTTAATTAGTTGTATAACTCCAGGGACTATAATTATCAGAATTGCTGTAAGCTTGCAAAAGGTTAAAAAAATCTGGATCCGGGCACTCCAGCTGACACTCATGCTATTCAGGACCATGACCGTAGCTGCGAGGAAAAAGGATTAAAAAGTTACTGAAGAAAATTGTTAACAGAATGGAAATATGTACCTTCCAGCAAGTTTGTTTGTGTGTGTGTTTGTGTGTGTGTGTGTGTGTGTGTGTGTGTGTGTGTAGATTCATTCAGGTCATAAAAGATCCACTTTCTTGATGCATCAACAAATAAAGAGAACTCCAGAACTTGATAATTTTGAGCATTTCAAAATTCTTTGAAATTAGGCTCTTAGCTCCTGCCTTGAACATCAAATGTCTTTGAATTAGAAGATTCCCAATTTCTATCAGACTTCAGCATTTGTTCCCTTTATGACCTTGGACAAGTATCAAACCCCTTTGCTTACTAATAAAATGGGAATAAGCATATTTATATTTCCTAATTTACAGAATTTTTATGAAGTGATAAATTCTTATTATTATTAGTTCTTCCTACTATCCTGATTGAACTGAATGAAAATGAGTGTTTGAGAAGGAAAAGAGAGGTGATATAGAGTAGGATAATAATTTTAGAGAGAAAATGTGATGTAATGACAGAGGACTGTCCTTGGGCAAAATAATCTGAATTCAAGCCGGGCATTCTGAACAAACGTTGATTGTACTCTTCTTAAAGCTCTCTGACCCCACATCCTATTCTGTTAAGTGATCCCCATCTCCAGGATCAAATATAAAATCCTCTGCTTGTCACCCAAAGTCTTTCACAAACATCCCCTCCTAGATTTCCAACCTTTTTAGATCATAACCTCTCCCATTTATTCTGAGTTCTAGTATTTCTCTAGTCTTGCTCAAACAAGACATGCTATCTGCCGCCTCTGGACATTACCACTGACTGTCCTCATGTCTGCATTTCTCTCTCTCCTCATTTCCACTTCCTGGCTTTCCTGGTTTCCAAGGTTCCAAAAAAGTTACACCTCTCACAAGAAGCCCTTCCTGATCTGTCTTCATACCAGTTCCCATATTCTTAAGATTATTTCTAATTTGCCCCATATATGCTCCTATATTATATTCTCATAGATATATAGATATGTATGTATATATGTATTATTTGCAGACAATTGTTTTCATACTGTCTCCACCATTTTGATATGTCAGAGACTGTCTTTTCCCTTTCTTTATTATCTTGGTACTGAATACAGTGCCATAGTTGACCTTAGCCTATTGGTCACTTAATAAATGATTATTAACTGATCTAGTATAAGACCAAGTAATTTCCTAAAATCAATTTTTGATATGAAGAAGTGGAAAGAGTTTTTATAGGAGTTTCCCCCCACAGTGAGCAACACAACCTTAGATTTAAAACTGAAAAGGACTTGCCAACTAGTCCATCTGTCTCATTTTATGGTGAGAAGTTAATTGACTTGCCAATGCCAAACAAACAGTCATGGGCAGAATGGGATTAGTAGCCTGGGGAGAGACAGAAACAGAGTCAGAGATAGAGACAGAGAGTCAGAGTCAGAGTCAGAGTCAGAGACAGAGACAGAGACAGAAAAACAGACAGAGGAAGAGAAAGAGGGAAAGAGAGGGGGAGAGATGGGGAGTGGGAGAGGAAGGGGAGAGAGAGAGAGAGAGAAATTATACTTGAAAAGAAACATAAAAGGTAACTTATCTAATTGCCTCAATTTACAGATGAAGGAAGAAGACCCAGTAACCCAAGTATTTGCCAGTCACCTCCTTCTGTATTCACAAAGCACCAAATAACCTATCCTTTTAGACCATATCTTTGCTTTATTCCCCAGAGTAAGCTCTAAGAGTTTAAAACACCTGGATGTAAAATGTGTCTATGTGTCTGTATATTGATGATGGGAGTGATCTGGCATACCCCATGGAGCATGCATGAGTATTTGCTTGTAGAGGTCATTCCATCAATCATGAGTGGACTTAAATCTTAGTAAGTGGCACCCCATGCTAAAAGAAATGAGCATCCAGAGGAATCTAATTGGGCTGCCTTGTAAGCTTTGACCTACTATCATGAGTGAGAGAAAAGGTAACCTGTTTCAAAGATATCTGACTACAGGACAACAAGAATTGTTAACATATTAAACTGAAAAAAAAAACAACTTCTACTCTCACTCTATCACTCTTCTTTTTTGAAACTTGAACTATTCTTCCTTGGATGTTTCATGATCTATAGTGTTTAACATGACTACTGCTCACAAAAAGCAACATGTCAATGGGTCAGCCTATGTGACTCTAAGACTGAATCTCAAAGATCTAAATCTCTCAAAAGTTATTACTTGATGTTCCTCTTCCTGAGCACTGCTAAATCAAACCACAATAATGAACAATGAACTTTTGGAGCTCAAGGGCTACCTCTGAAGTATGGGAGCTTTAAGATTCCTTAGATGGTCTCAAACAACAGAAGAAGCTTTCTATAATGTTTTCAATGCTTCTCAGAATAAAATATTTCAAACAGTTGTCAGTTGTGATAAATATGATTTTATAAATGATATTCTTTTATAATCTCTCCACTGCAAATGGAGAAAATAGAGTATAACATTTCAAACTGGATGTCCCAGGGATGTTTCAACCTGGACAAATTCAAAATCAAAATTATCATCTTTTCCCTTGAATCTTCCTTCCCTTCTTCCAAATTTAAGTAATTTTAAGATCCCACCATTTTGCCAGTCTCCTCTCAACCTTATATTCTTCCTTATATCACATCCCTCTCATTTGACTCATTCTCACCATTCACAGAGCAATCAACTGAGTCCAGGACCTCATCACCTCTAATTATTGCAGCAGACTCCTAATTAATCTTCCTGCCTCAAGTCTCTCATATTCTAGTATCTTATACATTGCTGACAAAGTAATTTTCCTAAAGGTCAGATCTAAGCATGTGATTCTTCTACTCAATCAACTTGTTACTTTCTGTTACCTATATAAAACATCAATTCCTCTTTAGTTTTTAAAGCTCTACACAACCTATTTCCAACCTTTTTTTAAGCCTTAATGGCCAGCATACCACTTCTGGACTCTGTGATCCAACCAAAGTGACTTTCTCTCACTTGCTCACATTTGCCTCATTTGCTCATTTGCCTCATAGCCCTTTTCTTCCTTTTAAAAGCATCTTAAGCAACATCTTTGGCATGAAGCTAATCCTGATCTCCTATTATGAAATGCTAGTGCTTGCTCCCAGTTCAAACCACCTTATACTTATCTACTTTGTATACATTTATATTTATTTAATTTATATTTGTATTAGATATAGATACAAATAAATATATGTCCTTTTTATCTTCCCCATTAGAATAGAAGCTTATATTCCTTCTTTGTATTAGATTCTCTAGCAACTAGCACAATGCCTGTATACACTTAATAAAAACTTGTTGAGAAATTTCTTAAGTAGGCATTTAATTATTACTTATTATTTGATTATATATGTAAAAAGCACATAGTGAGATGCTGAATCATAATCCACCATCATTCTCCTGGGAAAGGGGAACCTCATTGTATTGAGAATTAATCCTGGTTCCCAGAGTGAAACCAACAGACCTTGGTCAAGGTTGCTCAGGTTTCTTCTTTGGTAGTAGTGTCTATTAGAAGAATGCCTATTTAGGAGCACAGGTACCATGTGGCCTTCTCATCTGAGTTACCTAGAAAGTCATACCAATTTCCCCTTCCTGAAAGTGTATTTTCATCCCTTGGTCCATCTAGAGTTGAAATCACAGCAGAGAACTATATAAAGTACCACTTATTCCAAGTTTACACTATGGCAAGTAATCTTCATTTTTTAATGATTTTTTTTCTTTCTCCTAATTTAAAAAACCATACAAAATGTTTGCTGGTCCTTTTCTGAAGAGGAAATCCTTTTATAAGGAACAAAAAAGTGCATAAGGGAAATATCTGAGGCATCTAGGTGGTAAAATGAATATAATCCTTGGAGAGAATCAAGAAGACCTGAGTTTGAATTCTATCTCAAACACTTGATCAAGGACTAAGTTACCTAAACGCCCAACCCCAATTTTCTCATCAGTAAAGTGAGGATAATGATAGCACCTTCCTCACAAGATTATTGTGAGGAAATAATGACATAACATGTAAAATACTTGATGAACCTTAAAGCATTATGCAAATTGCTTATTATTATATTTTGGATAAAGTTGTGGACTTAAAATCAGGATCAAATCTTAATGGGTTACTGCGCTAATCAAATGAGATAATGTATATAAAGTATTTTGTAAGCATTAAGGTGTTGTAGAAGTGTCCATTTTTGTTTGCTTCTTATATTATAAAGGCACAATTCTCAGTTTCCACTGGGACAAGAAATTTTAAGCGACTGCTGTTTGCTTGAGGAGTTCTTATGATATTATCATTTATTTTTATGAAAGGACAGTTGGGTAGGACATGAACCATGGGAAGCTTTGTTTTTCAGAATATCTAAGTCATGACTTTGAGAAGGGGTAGGGGATATGGGGGAGAGAGAACTTGAGTCTTCCAAAATAGAAAACAAGCAAATACTGCTGACTGAAAGAGGAGGGTAGGGGGAAAGTTACTTCTGAGTGTTTGGGATTGGTTTGGGTTTTTTAAATTTGTCAATTTCTTGGGAAAAATAAAAAAATAATTCTTAGGATAAAAACTGGTTCATTTCAAAAGATTATTAAAAATACAGATTTAGGGGCGGCTAGATGGCATAGTGGATAAAGCACCAGCCTTGGAGTCAGGAGTACCTGGGTTCAAATCTGGTCTCAGACACTTAATAATTACCTAGCTGTGTGGCCTTGGGCAAGCCACTTAACCCCATTTGCCTTGCAAAAACCTAAAAAAAAAATACAGATTTATCTGGTCCATCTCTCAGTCCCTCTGTCTCCTTCTCTGACTCCCCCCCTCCCCACCACTGATTTCTGTACAAAACTTCAGTTTGAAATGCCCATCTGGAATTTGCAGCTTACAAGACAATTCGTAAAACACACAGATCCAATGGAGTATTGCCAATGGATATAACTCCTATTTGTCTTTATAGTCAATTGAGTCCCAGGAATGATAGTTAATAGATACTCATTTAGAGCAGCAGAGATTTATATGAGTCATAGAAATCATGTCTTCTTGCCTTTTTCTGTAGTTGTAAACATGGTAAAAACCTATGAAAGCCAATTCAGCTTTTACTTAAAGTGGAAAAGGTTGAAATTGTATAACAACCAAACATGGGAAAATGGTGAAGAGGAATAAACAAAATGCAAATCATTTCTGAAGATGCTACTGAATTCAGTGACTTTCCATGAGTGGAATTTGAATGCGAAAAAGATTTATGTTATTTCTATGCTGAACCCAAGTCTGTCTTCTGGTTTAAAAGTATCATGTCTGCTTAAAACTTTTTGCTTAAGCTTTTTGTTTTTCATAATGAAATACTAAAATAAATTCAGACCTTTGATAGCTTATTGGTGATCTGAGCTTGCTAATGTTGCCTATGATACTTACATTCCCTGGTAGCACCATCTAGATTCATATTCCATTTTTTATTGATTCTTAAATCCTCCCAGTTTCTAACAACTTTTCCTCTATGTTGGACCCTATGGCATTTTGTTTTGTTCCTCTCTCATATGTGTATTATACATATTATACATGCATGTTATTTTAGCTCCTTATTAGATTACAAGCTATAAAAGGGCAGGAACTGAACTTTATCTAACTTTCTTAGGGCTTAAGATCATGTCCTGGTCAAAGTAGGCCATTAATAAGAAGGTTTTTTTTCCTTCATTGAAATGAACTTAATATATCTCTGTAGTTCATGGGCAATCATAAGGAAATAGTTAACAAACTCAGGTGTAACTTCTATAGCAAAGGCAAGTAGACCACACCTCTGCAAATCTTCATTTTTATCTTGACTTTTATGGGACATTGACTCTGTTTTCTATTTGCCATTCTCCTAAAGGTTATGGCAGTCTTTGAAGGGTAATTTTCTATTTCCATACCAATTAATGGTTCATTAGATAGTTGGTTTCCAATTCAATTAATTAACATAAGAAAAGGGCAGATATAACCAGAATACAGTAGAAAGAAAATATTTCTATTATGACTTTTATTCCTGAATAACATAGCTTAAGTAAGTCACTGCCACATTGGCTGTTTGCTTGATTCTGCTGTTTGCTTGAGGAGTTCTTATGATATTATCATTTATTTTTATGAAAGGACAGTTGGGTAGGACATGAACTATGGGAAGCTTTGTTTTTCAGAATATCTAAATCATGACTTTGAAAAGGGCTAGGGGAGATGGGGGGCTTGAGTCTTCCAAAATAGAAAACAAGCAAATATTGCTGACTGAAAGAGGGAAAAAAAAGTTATTTCTGAGTTTTGGGGATTGGTCTGGGTTTTTAAAGTTTGTCAATAAAAAAATAATGACAGGATTCCATAATTCTACAAACTGACCCTCTTTTCTTTCTTCCTGGGGGAAAAAAAAGGATTAGCAGATGCTAAGTTCAGAGAAAGGAAAAGAATGACATAAATACTCGTATAATATCTGTTTTGTGCTAAGTGATTTTACAAGTAATCATCTTCTGTGATCCTCACAATACCCTGGAAGGTAGATGCTATTATAATTTTACAGATGAGGAAACTGAAGCACCCCAAGGTTAAGTGACTTGCTCAGGGTCAGTAAGTATCTGAGGCTAAATTTTAAACTCAAATCTTCCAGATTTCAAGCCCAGTATTCACAATGCCACCTGTAAATTGTGGAAATCATGATTTTCACATCATCATCTTTAATGGAAATGGGGAGGTTTAGTTTAAGTAAATGAAAGCTTTGATAATGCAATTCAAATATTTAGTAGACTGTGATGTGGAAAGGAGATTAAACTTGTCTCATGTCAGAAGGAAGAAATGGAAGGGTAAATTGACAATGTAAGGTTAGATTTCACTTGGACCTAAAGAAAAGCTTTGTTCCAGTGAGAGCTCTCACAAAGGAAAAGGGCATCTAAGGAGATAGTTGAATTCCCCATTCTTAGAGGTCTGCAATCAGAGGTTATATGAGTCCTTATCAGGAATATTGTGCAAGGGATGCCTGCTCCACTATACAGATGACCAGATCAAACTAGATCATATCCCTTTCAATACTAAGACTCTGTGATGTCAAAGACTTGACTAATAATATTTGCATAGGCATTGACCCTAGAGTGATTTTTCTTGGGGGTTTTTTCCCTTTCTCTTACTTAATGACACTGAGAAAGGTCACTTAGTACCTCAAAAGTCAGTTTAAGTAATCTAATTTTTAAAAAAAAGTAATTCATGTATGATATATGATTCTAAAAGTTAAATTGCTTCCCTCACATATTTACTAATGGACACAGTGGAATATTAGAAGTCATTGGTTTCCTCAACATTTAAGCCAAAGAAGAAGAAGACGGGAATGAGGGGAAATAACCTACAACATATTAGACCAGAATCCCCAGAATGCATACCTGCACATCAAAACAAATCATTGATAGAATCAGCCTCAAAAGGGGCCTGACCCTAAGCCTGCAATCTAGGCTAATAGGTCTTCTCAACCTCAGCCAGCCCCAACAAGATGCTTCTCAGAGATGATTCCTTTCTGTGGAATAAGCAGGTTTTAAAGGAAGCAGAAACCTTTAATCTTGGCTGAGGAATGCTTGTAATGACATTTTCTAAAGCCCAAGAGCTGTCAAGACTCAGGGCCTTCCTTCCATTTCTGGAAGCTGTTAGCATTATAAAGGCCACTCTTCCATCTCTTTGTTCTCTTTCTATGAGTATTCTAAAAACTCCCAAAGACTTAAATTCCCATGGGTTCATCAGGAAAAGCATTTTTTTAAATTCTGCTTTCCATATTTTACCAACCTTCTACCCCTAGCAGACATGAAATCACTCATACAACTTTGAAGAGTGAGTGACCTTCCAACTAAATCCTCCTGTAAGAGGCATTGACCCTCCGGAGCTATGATCCTTTTCATTCAACTCTTCCAGCCTTAGGAATGAATCCTCCTCTTAGAAGGGAAACTTCAGACCAGGATCTTAAAAGAATTATATGACATCCACTTTGGTTTGGTTTGGTTTATTTTTTTTTCTTTTCTTCCAAATTGATTAAAATATCCCCTCCATTCTCCTTCCTAGAAGAAATACTAGAATTTGTGAAGCTATGTTTTAAATCAATACAATGTCTTTATCCACCCAACTTTGTAAAACAAAAACCACAAGAGAAATCTCCATTTTTATCCAAGTTCATGCTCCCTACAAGGTTTTTATCTTCCTCTCTCCTGAGAACATCATTGATTCAGAGTAACTCCACCTCTCTAAACTAATACCTTACTATTTAATTCCTCTGTGAAATTCTGATTTGTTGCCCAGTATGTACAAAGTAAGTTAACACTGCCTTTCTATTTTTAACAAGTAGGACATTCTCAGATAGATCAATGAGATAGATGAACCACTGAGATATGCCAAAATAGTAAATCAATTATCCAGAACCTTAATATCCCCAGTTCCATAACCAATACCACAAATATTTATGGACTGATGATACTCATCTAGATAGAGTCTAATTTAAGCCTCCTGTTTTAGCTCTCAATCAAATGACCATTGTTCAAAATTCCAACCACCAACTCTATGACCTATGACCCTCCCCCAATCTCAATTTAGATAAAATGTTCCCCCTTTTTACCTAGTTTTCAAGATTCCGACTTCCTTTGAGACTCAGTGTGAATCTTACAGTCTACAGGAGGTTGCATATCCCCCCCCCCACTACTAATACCTTCTCTTTAATGTTGCCTTTCACTCACTCTAGATATTTATATAAATATTTGTTGGCATTTTTCTCCTGCTTTAGAATGTGAGCCTTCTATAGACAGAGACAGTGTTTTTGTCTCTCTTTGTATCCCTAGAACTTGGCACAATTCTTATAATATAATAGGTACTTATTAAATACTTGTTGTCCCAACTTCATTATCAGAGCACTGTAAGCTAGTCTATCTTCAAATAGAATATTCTATCTTCACTTCCATGGAGAAGCAGCAGTCCTTTCTGAAATGTATTCACTCTAGCTCATAAATTCTATTATACCTTAGGTATTCCTTCCTTGGACATTTTCTGATTCTATTACCAGTTGTCAGGTCTGTGACGTCTTATTTCTCAAAATATTTTGATACCTGCATTTCAATATAATTCCTTTCCTTTGTAATCATGTATATTTTATTTTATATATTTAAAAATATTCTATAAAAAGGGAGACTATGGATTTCACCAGATTATCAAAGGGATCTATGGTACAAAAATAGTTAAGAAGTTCTGCTCTAATGTATTCAGTAGTACTATGGTCTCTTCCATTCAGCTCACGAAAAAGGGTATGCAACTTCCTGTTGTGGTCTCTGAACATAAGGTCCTGGATGATTTAGCAAGGCAGTCTATAGCAATAACTACATCATGCCAAACACCAGGATGGTGACTAAGCAGAAAAAGAACAGTATTCATCTCTCCAACAACACAGGTGTCCATACCAATTCTGAATCCAGAAAATCTGTTTTCCCACAACCATATACATATGTTATGATGAAGAAAACACTCCATAAACTATAAAGGACTAGAAAAGTAAAGTTCTTACAACTATGACACGCTATCAGAAGTCATCGAAGAAAGGCTGTTTCATAGTCCTGTTTGCACGAGGTACTTTCCAAGTATATTTCATATATGGAAAACAATGGGGAATTTAAAAAAAAACACCATATCTCTACAGTAACAAACAAAGGGAACTTGAAAAGAGTGATGACTGAAACGAATCATATATATTTAAAAAGTTGCCACAAACATTTCCAGAGTTAGGTTAAGAGGAATGGAATTTTTTTTTTAATGTTTGTCTCCTTCCCTAAAAATACTGAGACTATTTTATTTAGGGTTTTTTGTTTGATTATTTTCACCAATTAATCTTTATGTATTTATTAAACATCTGTATATGTGTGTACTCTCTCTCTCTCTCTCTCTCTATATATATATATATACAAATATATGAATATATATGATATACATATATGAATATATATAACATATATATATGGGAATTCAAGTACAAAGGATAAAACAATTCCTACTCTGAAGGTGTTAACACTCTAATAGGAAAGAAAACAAGTATATCAATAAGTACATGTAACATTAATATAAAGGAATAAATAAAAAGTAAATATTTTTAGATAATTGGAGGCAGTTAGGATAGAATAGAGTGCTAGGTCTGGAGTCAGGAAGATTTATCTTCCTGCTTTCAAATCTGCCCTCAGTCAATTACTGTATGACTCTGAATAGATCATTTAACTTTGTCTCAGTTTCCTCTGCTGTAAAATGAGCTGGAGAAGGAAATGGAAAATCATTGCAATGACTTCCCCAAGAAATCCCCTCAAAATGGGATCACAAAGAGTTAGACACAACTCAAAAATAACTGAACAATTACAAAAAGTTGGGGGCAGGAGAATGCTGGCTATTGTAAAAAAATAAGTAAAGTTTTTATGCAAATTAGGAGTTCTTAACCTGGTCCACAGATTCCCTAAAAATCCATGACTAGATTTTGAGGTTAGCAGTCTTCAATTTCTTTTATTATTACTATTATTTTGATAATAATATTTAATAGAAATGATTTTCTTTGTAATCCTTGTATTTTTCTTCATGCTTTACCAGACTGCCATAGGGGCCCATGACACCAAAAAAAGGTTAATGATGCAGAAAATGATAATTGAGCTGCCTGTTAAAGGAAGAGATTTTTTAAGGTAGGGGTTAGGAGGCAGTTCATTCCTGACATGGAGCATGAACAGATCAAGAAGAAGGAGAAAAGCAAGCAGAAGGAAAGCTCAAAAATACATCTCTGTTTCATGGAGCTGAAATCTGAATTTCTCTGTTCATTCTCAGATTCTTTAGTGGATCTGTGACATCAGGATTTTAATTCTTCCAACAAGAGTACAAAGCATAATCAGGTCATTTCTGCCCAAACTTATATCCATGTATAGTCATAAATTCTCCCAAGGGCTCCCCATATAAGTCTAGGAGTATTTTCTCTTTTGACATTGCACAGATACCAATAGCACAAGAAATTATTTATTAATTACCTGATTATCCCTCCCTATAACTTTCTGACTGTGAAATATAGTATTCTCATAAGAAATTATCATAGTCTTTCTCCCAATCATTCAATAATCTTCTTGCTCTTAAAGAGAACTTTTTCTCTTTATCATCTCTCAGACTATAGTAATTACATAAAGAGGAGGCTGGCATATTGGACCATGTGGTAGAATTGAAGCCCTTAGTACAATACCTAAAACATAGTAGATATTTAATAAATGAGGTACCCCCCCTTCCCTTCTCTTTCTTTTCAAAAATCTATTTGCCACTTCTATGTCATTGTATAGAATTCCATTCTTGTAATATTCCTTACTTGCACTTCTGTGAATCTCAACTCCTTTCAAGAGAGTCCAAATGTATCTTCCTTTAGAAGACCTTTCCTGACTTATTTGTTTGTACATTCACCCTACCACCCCGCCTCATCCTTTGTTTCTCTATTATATTTACTTTTCTCTAAATATTCTCTCTTTCTTCCTTTTCTTCCCACCCCCCTCCTCAGAAATATAATTTCCTTGAGAACTTTACTCATATATACTCAGTGACTTTTGCAGTGTCTAGTGCATGGTAGGCATTTTCCAAATAATAAATGCTAGGTAAATTGAATTTTGTGAGGTGTGAAAAATGAGCCAAATGCCCACCTATTGAATCTCTACCATTAACAAAATGGAATTCCCAAAGCTTCATCTCAAAGCTTCTAGATGTTCTCTTCAAAAAAGATAATTTACCTCTCTGCCTTCAAATGTAGTTTTATTTTTTCCTTGTCATTGTCCAAATTAAATATATATACATATATATATATACCCACCATTTTGTTGTTGTTCAGTCATGCTTGATTCTGTGATCTCATTTGGGTTTTCTTAGCAGAGATATTAGTATAGTTTAAAATTTCCTTCTCCAGCTTCTTTTACAGATAGGGAAACTGAGGTAAACAGTGTTAAGTGCCCTGGGTCACACAGCCTGAGGCTGGATTTGAGTTTCTGAAGATTAGTTTTCCTAACTCTAGACATGGCACTCTATCCACTGTAAAAAAAAAAAGGTTACATTATCCACCATATTTTTCTATCAATGCAACACTGGAGAGTAAGTAACTTTTATCCACAAATAATATTAATGCCAAAGGATTATTGATTCAGAGCTAGAAGGGACCTTAGAAGGTTTGGAATTTCCAATCCTCTCATTTGACAGATAAGAAAGAGAAAATCCTTGACTTATCCAAGATCAAACTTTCAATTGTTGCATCTGAGGTCAAATTTAAATCCAGTCCTGACTCTAAATCTAATGCCCTCGCCTTTACTCTACAATGCCCCCAATTTCAATTCTCTTACTTAAAAAATCTGATAGAACCAACATGAAAAGAGTTATGTGAAGAGAGGTCTATTGTGAAAAGATACTGAACATGGATTAAGCTAATTACTTCTGCTACTACTTTATGCACCATTCATACTCATGCCTGTGATACTTACTGATGCCCACGGCCGTAATTAGCTTGATTGCAAGTTCTGGGATTTCACAGTGAATAAAAAATGGTTCCAGGATATAGCGTCCAAATGCCAAGGATATCACAGCAGTGGCAGCAGGGCTAGATAGTACAGAGAATATGGTCACAATAGGAAAAAATTGAGAGCATTTGCATTCAAGTTTGTTACTCCAATTTATCATTCATTAGTACATGAAACACTTGCTTCTTTTTATGTTGGATATCTTTGTTGCACTTCATAAACTCACAGTCATAATGAAAGCTGACATTTTTATGGATTTTTAAGGTTTGCAAAGGACTTTTATATACATTATGCCATTTAATCCTCATATAAAACTGTGAAGCATTATGGTCCCCATTTTATAGATAAAGAAACTGAGGTTTAAAAAGCATTAGGCATCAGCTCATGGTCACACAGCTTTTAAGTGTCAGTGATAGAATCTGAAACCTAATCTTTCTGATAAAAAAAATCACAAAATCTGAAAGTTAAAAGAGATTTTGATAGTCAAGTAGACCAACCAAAATATAAAAGAAATCACTAGAACATTATTGTAGTCGAGTCATTTCTGACTCTTTATCACTCCATTTAGGGGTTCAGTCAAGATAGTAAGAATGGCTTGCCATTTCCTTTTCCAGCTCAAATGAGGAAACTGAGATAAACAGGAGGGTTATATGATTTGCCTAGCTAGTAAGTGTCTGAGCCCAGATTTGAACTTAGGTACTCCAGGCTCTATCATTGTGCTCCCTAGCTATCTGCTCCTGAAAAATACTCAGTATATATTCATCCTGTCTTTGCTTGAAGACATCAAGGAAAGCAAACCCATCACTGCCCCAGGCAGTCCATTCAATTTTTATTCAGCTTTAATTGCCTGGAAGGTTTTCCTGAGAGCAAATCACCCAGAACAAGTGGCTTGTATGTGTATTCTTTGTCAAGAAAACCCCAAGGACAATATAGTCAGGAAGAGACAGAAGACTGAATGACTAAGCAACAATATAGTAAGATACTGTGGGCTAGCCTTTGTAATATATTTGTATTTCCATAATAACAAACTATAGGCAATGATTTGGCTGGCACAGAGAAGTGGTTAAAGGTTGAAGTCTAAAGCTCTGGATTAGAAATCCAGTTTGCTACTTCCTACTTGTGGTGACCTAAATCAAATAAAACTCATATGGCCTAGGGTTTCTTATCTGCATAACAAGCAAGTTAGGTTAGATGCTTTTCAAATTCCACCCCATGTCTAAATTCTTTGAGGAATGATTCATTGAAATCAGATAGTATAATAGCCTTAGGGGTGGAGAAGCATCTTAGTACCTCTCAAATCAATCCAAATAAGTCAATTCTTCCTGCATCTACCTTAGAACCAGGTCTTTTCTTCCAAAAATTTAACAGTCAGACCTGATTTAATCTATTTTCTATAGTCCCAGGGTTCTAGAAAGGAAATTTGTTCTTAATGGATTTCCAGATAATTATAGGGCACAATATAATACACATGTGCATTTGTATGAGTCTCTACTTCCTCTTCTTGGCCCTAATATTATTGTGCTTAACTGAAAAGTCATTAGGCTGATAAGGATAGGAGAATCATTGATTCATAAGTTGTAAATTACCTTAATGGTCATGGAATCCACTTCTATCCTTTACAGATGTGGAGACTGAGTCTTAGACTCTGTAAGTGACTTACCAAATGTCTAACAGATAGAAGTAATAATAATAATGATAGTGATAGTGGTGGGTTTAAATCCAGACCATTTGACTCTAAACCAAATGCTCTTTTTCATTTTGTAGTAAAGACTTTACCATCATTGACTGACTCGGTACTAACAGTTCAAACAACTTGAGTCAACAGATGGAAGGATTCGGAGATGGAGATACAAACAACATATAGGAGGGCACACACAAACACACACACACACACACACACACACACACACACACACATTTCAAGCTGCTGACTTTCATTTGTCATCTGCTTTCTGGAAACATAAGAACAGCATTTTCTACTGAATCTTCAGAATGCTATTTAGTGTCTACCTCACCCCTTAATGAAGGGCAAAGGAGAGGTAGATTTTTGGTCCTACTAAGGAGCAAGAATGTATAAATGTGGCACAACTCTCAGTTTTTGTTTTTTCCATCCTATCTCTGGACAGCTTTATGAGGCAGTCAGCCAAAAAGCAGCCTAGTCCTATAGTCCATCTATACTATACTATATTATGCTGAACTACTCCAGGAAGATACTCATCAGCTATCTTCTTTAAAATCCCTTGAGAAGATTAAACTGCCTCCCATGGTAATAGATTCCAGTGTCTCACAATGATTATCACTGAAAAAGTCATCAACATGTCTAACCTTTTCCCCTGATTTCCAAGAGTGTAGACATTTCAAATTAGTAGTGTCTTCCTACCATATAGGAGAGGAAGAGATAATCTGACATTTCAAGTATAGCCTATTAGTCTGCATAAGTCCAACATTCATATGAAAGCATATGTCTTCTGGATTCAGAATATTAGAGCTGAATTTTTAAAGATCAAAACGCATTAAAAATAGAGATTGGAGACCTATTGCCAGGCACTGTTTTGTTTTTTTTATGAAGAGTAAGGTACAGTTTCAACTATTAATTTGCAATTAAGTTAGCGAGAGATATAAAAGCAACTAAAACGCAAGGTAGGGAAAAAAAAACAAACTAGAGGAGTACACAAAAGGACAAATCACAACTTGGCAGTGTGTCAGATAGAGGGCTGGGCCTGGATTCAAATATGACCTGAGATACTCACTAGTTATGTCCCTGGGCAAGTCACTTAAGTTACTCATAAAATGGAAATTATAAAAGGAACTATGTTGTGTATTTATTATGAAGATCAAATGAGATAATATAACAACAATGACAATCACATTTATAAAGCATGTGACAACTCACTTAAGTCCCACAACAACTTTGTGAAGGGGGGACATTGTTATGTTGTATTGTGTTATATTGTGTCTCATTATCTCATCATGTCATGTTACGTTATACTGGGTTATGCTGTAGTATGATGGCATGTCATAACATACTATATTATATTCCATTAATAGTTAAAGAAACTAAGATACAAAAAGTTTAAAGTCACTATCCCCCATTCCTGAAACATTTCCCCCTTCAGATTACTGAATTCTCAGGTTCTCAGGCTTCTCCCAAGTCCCAATTAACCCCGCCTTCCTCTCCAGGATGGCTTACTCAACTCCTTTTAATTACAGTACCACCCTTCTATTATTTATTTCTTATTTATCCTGCAGCTTTCTTTGTATATATTTGCTCACAATTTGTCTTCCCTTCAAGATTGCAAGTTCCTAAAGGAAAGAGATTGTCTCTGCTCCTTTTTCTAACTCCCAGCAAATGATAGGCACTTTATAAACATTGATTGGTTGATTGATTGATTGACTGACTGATTAATTGAGTTAGTCTTTGAGGATTCATAAGAGCAGAGAAAATAGGCAGGAATGCACAACAAGTTGGGAAAACAACTTGAGGAGAAGATTTTTAAAGGGAGTAAAGGAAATATTTCCTTATTGCCATTCCACTATGCCAGGGTTGAAATAATGAAAAAGCATTTGAAATGAAAACAAATTCCTCTAAGGGAGCACTATTCCTTTGTAATTTTTTGTTGAAAGAGAAATTCCTTTGACCATGGAAATCATCATCACTGGTGCCAAGTCCATTCTCTAACAGTAAATCATTTGCCACTGAGCTGTGGGAGACAGAAATAAAAGCTTCCATGGGAACTTAGCAGAGCATTTCTGATAAATTAGACACTCAGTGTATGTTTCCTCTAGCTATTATGGTGGACTTTGGAATTGGAAAATCCTGGCTTGATTTTGAAATTGTGAAGTTAAGATGATGAGGACTAATTCTAAGGCATGAGAAGGTTTGAAAAGGTTGTTCATTTGTGTTTGTGTTTTAACTGCAATTCATAGTGACTTAGCATTATTGGTTTGAATTTCCAACTCATAAATCAGGAAGATCAATTTTAACAATAATACAAGTAAAGACTGATTACATAACTGGAGTTTCTTGGATTCTTTATGGAAGGAAGTGAGTCACTATGAATAAGTAAACTACTCACACAACACTTAAGGGGACACCAAGGCTAGCTAGGGAGAGCACAAAAGCTCTTAGTCACTAGAATGACATAAAGGTATATGGGCTTAGTTGTGTAATCTGGAGTCAATGAAAGTTTCAAGTCATGCTAGCATTGAATTCTTGTCTGGGCAGGGTCTGAACAATCCATACTCAAGGCATCATTTTGCTATTCTGATGGGTAATTTCATGCTCTGTAGCCTTAAAAGCCAAATGTATTTGCTAGAATTGCAAACTGAATAATTGAAAACTTGTGAAACATTGGGTACTTCTGATGTTTTGCCATGTTTGGGGACTAGAATAACATCAAATAAAATAAAAGTGCCCTTACCATAGTGTCTGACACATAGTAGGCATTTAATAAATGTTTGTTGACTACTAAAATTCAGAAAGCAAAGAACAAGTTTTAAATACAAAGAAATTTAATATACATACATATGTATTAAATTTTAGTCCTAAACATATGATCTTTTTTTTTTGTGAAGGGAGTGTTTGTGCTCATGATTTCATTAATATATGGAAACCTTCCATGGATTCATTTTGACTAATATCAGAGAAACTTGTCTAAGTTTCTGAAAGATTGAGGGACTTGTTCAGGTTTATAAAATTAGTATGTTTCAGAGGCTGAACTTAATACAGGTCTTTTTACTTCCCTCATACTTCCTGTTAAAACACATGTGCCACCAACTCTTTATTATCTGGAAGTAATCCAGATGACAGCCAGAAGATAAGTAAAGCAAACCATTGTGCTCACCGTATTATTAGTAGTTCCACCCAAACTCTGACAAAAGCTGGTAACGGGCCAAAGACTTCCAAGATATAAGTGTAGTGACCACCAGATTTTTTAATACATGTCCCCAATTCAGCATAAGACAAAGCCCCTGTGAAAAATTCATAAAGGAAACAAATTATAATTTGAAAAAACAAACATGTTTAAATATTCAAGTGACACAAGAGCAAAATCTTTAGGTAAAAGTCAACCTTAAAAATAGCACCTTTAACTTGAGGGCTGTATGTAGACTCAGAGAGATCTGAGTTCAAATTCAACCACTGGAACTTACTATGTGAATTAGTAAGCCAAGCAACCTTTCTGAAGGAATATTTCCTTATAAAGGGCTGATGTCTTAAATCATTTTGTAGCATTTAATATAATATTATAAAATAAAAATTTAAGAATCTCCATTGTGTCCCAATAACCTTAGTACCGCTTTGAGTTTCAATTTATATATCTTAGCAAATTTAAGTGTTAAGTAAAATATGGAAGCTTAAAACTGCACTAGTTATGGGAAGCATCAGTTGTTACCTGTATTATCTTTTCAAATGGGAAAGTAAGTCTTCTTATTCAATATCCACCAATTCCTCTTATAGAGATAGCTAGATGGCACAGTGGCTAGAGTGCTGTACCGATATGCAGAAAGAAGTGAGTTCAAATCTTCATCAGATTCTTAGCTCTGTGGCTCCAGATAAGTCACTTAACCTCTGTCTCAGTTTCTCATTTGTAAAAAGTTAAAAATGGCCTGGTTATAAATTGATATATTAAATAAAATTGCTTTTGACAGACTCAAGTCTAAAATATAGAATATATCATTAGTATTAATTTTTTTTCCTTCAACAGGTATCACAATTTAAGCTATCTATAGAGGCACATCACCTTGGATAATAAATTATCTACATTCTTCCTTTGAGATTACTTTGAATCATCATTCTCCCATGTCAAAGAATTATAAAGAACCTTCAGTAGTTTTTCTTTAAGAAGAGTCTCAGAATTGTACACTTTGACAATTTTAAACCTGAAGGATTCAATTTGGAAATCATTTAACTAAGTCACTAAGAAGAGTTCTGTGAATTAAAAGGAAGCAAAATCTCTTGGAGGGATACCTTCTAGGAAAAGTTGAAAGAATTTACCAAAAAAATGACCTGCCTTAATTTATATTCCTCTAGCTTGTGTAAACTAACCGTGAAACAATACTTCCATTATTTTGCTAATATAATTCAAAAGGAAATTATTTGCTTAGTTTCCTTAGTTCCAGTCACATGATAGGACAATATGCTAAAGGCTATAGGCATAGTAAAGGTCTTTAGGTTTCCAGAGAATCAACACTAGGAATTGTCCAACATGAGTATCTTTGGGTTATTCCGAGGTTTTTAAAATCCCAGTTATTGCATCTCTAGTATGGGACAGAAATTGATGAGCAAACTAGATGCAAAGAGTTATAACCCAGGTAGTGTTGAGGGGCAGTCATGCTATTGGTGATATCCAGGAGAACCGGTTAGCTTTTTTATTGTTAAAGGCCAGCAGGAGACTTGCCTACTGCCAGAGGAATCAATAAATAGCTAAACCTGCTCTCTGTTAACACACCAGGATGATTGCCCCCAGGTTTAACCTGGTAAGCTCTGAAGGAAGGGCTTTTCCAGTCAGAGGTCTCAGGTTTCACACTTCTCAGAGCCCAGATGTGTGAAGTTCAGAACGAGATATGTAATCCATCTATTTACACTAGATCTTTAAATGGTCCTGAGCCAAAACTTTGACCTTCCATAAACCTGGTTCCAGAACTTTGAAGCATTTGGGGTAACTTAAAGGGCTTTTTTTCCCTTTTTTAAAAAAAATTTGTTTAGTTCCTGTTGAAGTGGCACTCCTGTCAAACTCCTAGCAATACAATGATATATATGGCAGGCAAACAGAGATAAGTAGAGCATACTCCTAGTAATAAGCAATCAGAAAATTAAAGTTAAAGAGAAACCAAAGCTATATCCCCAAAGCAGTATTTTCTTAGTGGACCTCCTCTGATTAAGGTGTGATTCAAGTCAAGAAATGTTTCTTCACTCACAAAATAAGAATAATAATACCTTGCATATGTCATAGGGATACATGAAGATGCAAATCTCTTCCAAGTTTGTTATCCTTTCTCTTTTGTAGACATCACATTTCCCTATGAATATGCTATTTAACTCAACCCCACCCCATCCCTCACCAGAATGCAATCTCCCTGATGGCAGGAACTGATTGATTTTTCTTTCCTTCTTTTTATTTCACAATATCTGGTAAAAGTGACCTCCTTATAGACATATTTTCACAGTAAAATGCAATAGAGTTAGTACTCTTATTCTTAGAATTTATAAATATATATATATGTATATACAAATAAAATTCACAAACATATACATCTATTTATAGATATGTTTCTTAATGCATTTAGGATCCGTGATTTCTCATCTTAGGGAATTCCTACTATATTTGGTGATCTTGATCTGGTGAATTGGAATAGTTTTCTCCAGATGTCCAGAAGTATATCTCAGTTTTAGTCTCTAAACTCAGCCACCTCAAGGATTCATCTGAATTTAAAGACTAAAACTGAGCTATGTTGATAAAACAACAAACATGAGGTACTATTATATTTGTCATTTTACATTCAAAGAAACTGAAGCCTTGGGAGGATTTAATAACTTGTCAATAGTAGTGCAATTTGAGCTCAGGTCTTTCTAGTTTTCTCAGCACCCTATCCAGGTGAACAGGCTCTCTCTGTGTACAAATACATAAATAAACACACACACACACACACACACACACACACACATACACACACACATATAAATATGGGTATGCTGATAAAATTTTTAATAATTAGCTCTTGTTAAAAAAAGTAGAATCTACATTAAAAATTTTATCTGAGGGAGTAGCTAAGTACACAGTAGATAGAGTACTAGCCGTGGGGGTGGGGGGGGTGGGGGGAGGACCTGAGTTTAAATCTTTCCTCAGACACTTAATACTTACTTAGTTGTGTGATCTTTGGTAAGTCACTTCCCCCCCAAAAAAGAAATTATCTGAATTAAAAACATTGTCTCCATAACTTTCTCAAATCTACTCAACCAACAAAATCAAACCTTGATTTGTAGCATTTACTAAGTTCCAAAAAGTGCAAATGCTCACACTGAAAATTTAACTGATTAAGTATGAGCTGGCTCCAGCACATTTCTGTTATAAAGAGATAAATTATTAAATAGCTATAGATATGTATGTGTTGTGTGCTATGCATTTTCTATCATTTATAATAAACAAAACATCATATGTTACATGTATTCAACTGTATCTGTATATGTATAATCTGCATGTGTATACATACCTATGTGTATAAAATGTTCTGTGTACATATTGCATCGTGTGATATACATATGGGTACATGTATACATACATGTGCTTGTGTTTGGTATGTATTTTATCCATATGAAGATTTACATATAGATTTATGTATAGATTTACATATATTGATATATAAGCATATATAAGTATATATACTTTATATCTATATGATATCTCCCTGAATTGAATGCAAACTTACTTGAAGGAAAAGGCAATTTGATTTTTGTCTTTGTATGCTCAGTACAAGGCCATAGGATCATAGCTCTAAAACTGGAATATCCTTTAGTACAGCTTGTAATTTTTAAGAAAAGTAAACAGTGTGCTAGAAAGGTTGCCCTGAGGCCCAGAGACTTGCCTGAGGTTACACTAGTAGTGAATGGTAGATTAGGATATGAACTTAGGTATTGTGGTAACAGGTTCTAGGTTTTTCAGTGCTTAATAAATATTTCTTGATTGATTGATGTTTAATTAATCCTTAATAAATCTTCTATGCTTAACTCTAATGAAATTATATATGCAAAACCAACTTTTGACACAGAAAACAAGATAGACATAGTTTTCATTAGTCATCTTAATTCATTTATATTGTTTATAGTAGATGTATCACATAAGTGAAAGTGTACAATAAAAAAGTAATGGTCACATTTCTCTATATTCAGAAGAATAGTGTTATATAGTGAAAAGAGCATGAAATATGGAGTTAAGAGAGCTTAGGTTCATATATTTGGCCTTCTGTTTAGTCCATATAAAATCCTGGGTTAATCATCTTAAAGGTAGATGTCCATTTTCTCTTCCATAAAAATAAGTTTCTGAGATTAATGTTAGTTCTTGATCTTATGCTCTCTAAAGACATAGCATGGAATTATTTTGACATAGCATACTATGCCAAAGACTCTATACTCTTTCATAAAATCATTAGAATCATATAAATTCAAAGTTATCCTGTCATCCACAAAGATAGAATACTATTACATCAATGAAAATGATATGCTAGGATTGCCACCAAGATAGAGAACTGACTTGGAGCCTCAGAGATCTGACAGATTCCTCTGATATACTACCTCTCTAACCATGATCATGTCATTTCAGCATCTCAGACAAACCTATAAGATCATAAGTGGATGATCTGAATTGGTGGATAGTTTCCTCAGAAGAAATTACTTATGCTGAAGAAGTCACAGTTCCGGACCAAAAGAAAAAAAATAAAATTAAATGATGTAAAAGATTAGCTGGTGGGAGGAAGAAAGGAAGAAAAAAATGAAAACTATCTCTTGTCTTAGAATACTCTACTCCTTTGTTTAATGGCGGAGCTATGGATCTAGTCAATTGGTTTTTATGTCCATGTAAATTTCCTATTAATGGAACTCTGAGTTCTGATCTTAAATAGAAAAAAATCAATGGAATAAGATATTTCAGAGTCCAGAAAAATATATAAATGAGTCAGCAAAACCCTTAGAATAATGACTTAGTGCCTGTTCTCAGATAGGTTAATTTGTTTGTAGTGTAAAGGTCAGGACATGCAGATTAGGAAACTGAGGTCCAAAGGAAGTTAAGTAACTTACCCAAGGTCACAAAGAGAATCAGTGGCAGAGCCAGGATTCAAATCCATGTTCTCTGAATCCACTTCCAGTGATCTTTCTTCTGTATCATTCTGGAATCAAAATGCACTCTCCTTGATCCTTAAACTTACTCAGGATATATCTTGTTTTAAAAGGGCAGATTTTGCTGTCTGTTCTTTATCAGACCATTAACTGGGTCAGTACAGAAGACACTGTATGGATCTGACACTTAATTGGAATGAGAAGAGTTTCATTGAGTTTCACTAAGGACATATTATCACCAAACTCTTTAGAACAATAGATGGACATGGAAGAAAATAATGCTGGATATATTGCTTAGATTACCATCTCACCTTGCTCAAAATTTAGGTCCTAGATAATTGTTAAGGCCTGAAGTTTAATAGAAAGTCATTTGATTTATTTTTGTTTGACTTCTTGAGTAGATCTTTTATTTTGGAGTTGTCCATTATTCTTAAAATCAACCATTAATACAACTATCTGAATTGGGGGAGGAAGCTTCTTATCCATTTCTCTTTCCAAGTTCCTTAAGCTTCACTGAGGGATCTTATCACCAAACTTTTAGGCACCAAGACCACAGGAAAGGCATAATTGAGAATAATGACTCTGAATAAACCACTTAGACTCCCACCCAACCTAGGCCCCAGATAATTGGAATTGGTGAAGGATGGAGAAGAAGAAAAAGAATACCATACTAATTATATCTATTATTCATGCAATGACAGAACTCTTAAATAAAATGACCTACCATAGCTTTCTACAGTTTTGTGGATCACAAGGAAATGTCAGGTTCATGAAGGTGGTGGTGGTGGTGGTGGTATGTGTGTGTGTGTGTGTGTGTGTGTGTGTGTATGTGTGTGTGTGTTGTATGTGCATGGTATGTGTATGGTATATATATATGTGCATGACTGTGTGTGTATGTGTTTGTGTTTTAAGGAAAAGCACTGCTTCACCATTTGTTTCACCAATAAGAAGTCAGAAAAATTCCTGCTGGACAACTCAGCACTGAATCTAACTAGGCCAACCAGGTTTTACATTTCACAGACTTCAGAGCTTTGCTCTAGGACTGCCCAGACAAACACAAATGTCCAGTGTTTGCCTTTTTATAGGTAATAAAAATGAATGCTTATTCCCATTGCTCTAAAGAAAAGAAATAAAACTATTTTCTCTTCATCAGGAAAGGAGGTAGGGGAAGGAAAGAGGGAACTCTTGAAGTCATCCTGAAACTCCTTGATGACTTGAATGATTTCTCCTCTTACTACTCATCTACCCTAATTGTACTAGCAAAAGAATCTCTCCCATCCTACATCAGCATGCCAGACTCCATGCCAGTAGCACCCTCCCACAGACCAAATAACCCCCGAGGGCTCCACTTTTAAACATAAACTCACCAAACAGAGACAGAAGCCCGCAGACCGTCCAGACGATCAGAGACATGCCTACGGTGCCTGTGTTTTGGAGAACTCCTTTGGGGGAGATGAAGATGCCAGCCCCAATGATGGTGCCAATGATGATGGAGATGCCCCTCAGCAGTGTGATCTTTTTCTTCAGCTCAACCCTCTCCTGTCTTGGGGCCTCTTTGCTGACCTTAGAGGGCAAGCGGCCTTGAGCATCCCCCTGGAGGTAACCTCCATTGGAGAGGGAGGACACCACAGGCTTCCTGACCATAGTGGGATTCTGCCAAACTCAAGGGGGAGAAACAGAAAAAAAAAAAGGCAAAAAGCCACAAAACTGGAGAAAAGAAGGGGGAGGAAAAACTTTCCAAACAAGGTCTTCTCTCCCTCTTCCCTAACTGGTTTCCAGCTTCTTCCTTTCCTTGTGGCTCTAGGGTTCACAGGTATAGACCTCAAGGGGGGGTTCTACTCTTCCAACCTTTCTAATGACTGCTCAAGAACACCTGTGCCTTTCCATGACTGCCTGAAACTTCGCTTCTGCTCCTGCTGCTGCCGCTGTTAGTCCTGCTGCTGCTTCTGCCCTATCATTAGGAACTAGCTCAGCTTCCTCAAGCGCTTGTATTTAAGCGCCTGTCACACCAACTTACTCCTGTTAAATGATGATGCAAATTCTCCAGGTTTGCATCAGCCACATGAGAAAACTTCAGCATTACTCAGCTCTTTTTTTTTTCCCTTTCCCAAACAGTAGCAGCATGTAGCACCACCACTGACCTGAGCTTTCCTGAGAACAAAGCCCTCACTTAAAAGGCCTCAGGAGCCAATCCAGGAGGCGGAAACACACACAGACCCTCCCAGAGGTGGAGAACAACACGCTAGGAGGCCCCAAGGCTCTTCAAACTGAAAGAAAATGAAACACGAAACAGGAAACATCTACTTAGTTTTTATCTGGGATCGACACCTCCCCCTTTCCCATACACATGCACTCACACACATTCACATACACACTCACACACACATGCACACTCACACACACTCACACACACACACACAAACACACACACACACAAACACACATCACACCTCTTAAACGAACTAGCCACGAGTTGAAGGGAATATCAAGCTACCTTAGTAACCCAAAATCCAGAATTCTCAGTGGGACCCCCACAAACACACTTCTTTTTACTTCCTTAAAAGAAAGAAAACTTTAGGTTGCTTAGCAATACAACCAAAGTTATATCATATGTAAAAAGAGAGGAAGACTCTCTGCAGCACCTTTCTTGTCACGAACGGGATTGTGACTCATCCTGAAAAGAAATAGGAGAGGAGCGATGGATTTTTGTTTTTTGCTTGTTTTTTTTTTTTTTTACTCTGACCAAATACTCAAATTTCCCCATTGGGATGATGTGCTCTTTGAGAATAAAATTATATTTAAAAACCACAGTTACCCCAAGCAGAATCATTTTCAGATTTCCCAGTTTCTTGGTGATTTCCTGAGGTTTTTTTTTTTCCTTTTTCTTAAATTGAAATCCCTCAGGGTGCTTTTTTGGTTCCTAAACGTAGTTGTTATTGTTGATATTGTTCTGTCATTTCAGTCATGTCAGACTCTTCCTGACCCCATTTGGGGTTTTCTTGGCAAAGATCCTAGAGTGGTTTACCACTCAGCTCATTTTGCAGATGAGGAAACTGAGGCAAATCAGGGTTAAGTGGCTTGCCAGAATCACATGGCTAATTTCAAAGGAAGAGATTTGGGTTCAAGTTTTGCCTGTAACATAAATTTTATAACCTTGGAGCAGTCAACTCACCACTCATTTGTAGGTTTTCCATAGCAGAGGGTGTTTGGAATTATCTATACCTACTGGGTTTTGCGATAATCCTATGAAATGGGATCTACAAGTATTATCAACTCTATTTCACAGATGAGAAAACTGAGTTTCCAAGAAGGGTACTGACTTTTCCAGAGTAACTAAGTGTATTGTGAAGAGGTGGGGATGGAGAAAGCTATAAGGAGATTTTCAAAATTAACTTTGATTTAAAAAAAAAATTCACATGAAAAGAAACATTCAAAAGTTGCAGGGATTTACAAGCCCTCTAACTCCCTCTATCAACAGTCTCTGAAACTGGTGCCAAGAGATTCACAAACCTATATGTCAGCAATTGGCTGCTCTTATCCATCATTTGGGACTCCAGCAGCAGAAGTTATATTATCACTCCTCTTTCCACTTATCACCCAATTAGCTTCAGAGGAGCTAGATAAAAATCAAGTAAAGCATGTCAGCAACAAGGTGTGTTGGGGAGGGGAAGAAGAAAGGACACTGGAGAAAGCCAGGTTGATAAGCCTGGAATACTCAGCTCCATTTCTGCCCCATTACCCTCTGGAATATTTCTTTAATCTTAACCATATAGATATGAAGAAGGCAGGTCCAGTTGGTTCAGGCTATTTAGAGCTGCAAAGGACTATCTAAATAGCAACAAATTACTTTTTATAACTTTCTTAAACACTTTTAAAAGACTTACGAAGGGGTGGCTAGGTGGCCCAATGGATAGAGCACCGGCCCTGGAGTCAGGAGTACCTGAATTCAAACCCCACCTCAGACACTTAATAATTACCTAGCTGTGTGGCCTTGGGCAAGCCACTTAATCCCATTGCCGTGCAAAAACTTAAAAAAAAAAGACTTACAAAAAATCAGTCTTACAGAAATTATTTCCTTTTGGTCTTGCGACACTCAATTGAGCTCAAAACAAGTTTTATAAGGTCCATTTCAGAGATGAGGAAACTGAGTTTCTGAGGGGGAGCTAACTTGCCCAAGGTAATCTCCCTACTTATTCTACAGACAGGATTCAAATCCTGGTCTTTCAGATTCCAGTTCCAATATACTATTCTCTGAAACTACAATGAATGTAAGAATTGGAAAGGACCCCATTTGGTCAAACTACATCAGGACAGGAATTTCCTCTTTATCATTTCTAAAATGTGATCATTCAACTTCTGTTTGAAGGTCTCTCAATTATTCTTGAGGTAGCCTATCATTTTTAGAGATCTCTGAATGCTGGGAAGCTCTTTCTCATATAGTGCATGTTAGTCAAGTCCCTCATTTAATAATCATTTAAAAAAACATTTATAAAGCATTTATTTTGTCCCAGACATTGTACTCTTTAACAATGATTATTTCATTCTATTCTCACAAAAACCTTGGAAGGAAGATGTTATTATTATTATTATTGTTGTTGTTATTATTATTATTATTATTATCCTCATTTTACAGATGAGGAAACCAAAGCCCACAGACGTTAAATGACTTGCCCAGGGTTACAGCAAATAAGTCTGAAGTCAAATTTTGAATTCAGGTCTTCCTGACCCCATATTTCAGATGTGGAAAATGAATGCCAAAGAGAAGAATTATCCAAATCCATACAAGAATTAAGTACCAGAGCCAGCATTCAAAATGTAAACCATTTCACTTCACACCCCATGCTCTTTGCTCTATAAGGAAAAGTCTCTATTTTTCCTTACCTAACCCAGGTTTTCATTGCTCCCAAACTATGAAAACCTCATTTTGGCCTAAATGCCTTTGACAAGATTAATTCTTTGCTAATATATGGGCTAGCTGTATACCATCAGCCATCAATCAATGTCAAAAACAACAACGACAACAACAAAACATGGCAATTTTTAAACTCTAAGGGTTGTAAATCTCTTTGCATCTTATTTGACCCCAGATGGTAGAATCAGGAATAATGGGTAAATGTTGAAAAGAAGGAACAAACCCAACTTCTTAATAATTAGAGCTAAAAAGGAGCCTGGGCTGTGTTGAGAGATATCAATTTTCCTTTCATTGGATTTTGTGACAAATGAAAAAATTTGAGAGACATAATTCCTGGGTAATTATTCACTTTATTAATTATGCCTAGCAAATAATTAATAAAAGGATGGTCATTCAGTTGTCTCTGTAAACCAAAAGATGAATCATGGAGTCTTCTAAGGCTTATATTCCCTTGGAAGAGTGGGAGATATCCCACAAGTACTAATCAACTCTGATTGGTTAAAAATTAATGAGCGAATGAAAATCATTATAATACTATATATTGTAATATAATAAGTAGGCCTCTTCTAATGAGGGTCAGAGGAATATGACTTTAATTATGTCAGTCTTACTCAGAGACCACCCTTAGCCTCAGGCAATCAATACATATTCTTCCCACTTTCTCACTATCCTCTGCTTCCTCCCCCTATGGACTTTTTCAATGAAGAAAAATGTAAAAAAAAAAAATTTAAAAAAAGAAAAGAAAAATGTATTGACAAATGCTTTATCAAGAGAAGAGAATCATGAATTAAGAACTAGAAGAAACTACAGAAGCCATCCAATACGTTTCTTTCATTTTGTAGATGAGGAAATTAAAGCTCAAAAAGAACTTTTTAGGTAACTTCCTTAAAATCACAGATAGATGTGACAGAACCAGAGCTTGAACCTTGTCTTCTCTCCACTATTCTACCCAGGCTCCACTCCCACAAGTTCCCTTTCCCTTAAAAAGAGAATAACTGACTACTTCTGGAATTCTAGTCCAGTTTAGCAATGCCAGAACTCATTGGCTGGTCTCATACCTCAGCACAGAACTGAGACTATCATGTGGTCTAGAGGTAACAACTTACCCCCACGCAGTAGCTGACATCATCAACACTAATAAATCATCTCTGGCTTCTTGCCATTGAATCTAAGAAGCCTAGCTAATTCTGAAGAGTAATATACTTTGTTTCACATCAACCAAGAGTCTGCTTTCGCAATTGCCTTTCTTATGACATTCATAAGGAAAAGCATCTGAAGAGAAACTGATGCCCACCAAAGCCTCAATCACTTCTGCCTGGCAGCTTAGATCAAATAAATCTCCACTAAAACAGGACTTTAGACAATGGTTCCAATGTCAGTAGACTACTATGACTCACTAGCCCTACAAAATCAGAATATGCATTAAGGCTAAGGTTTCATACACTTAACACAGTTTTATATGACAGGCAATCCACAAATGTTTATCAACTGATTAACTGAGGAAGAAGAATTCTGGTGCAGAAATGGCACCACCATAATTACAGTGTGAAGATTGGAGCTCTATCCTTCCTTTCTGACTGTATTTAGAAACTACCACCGCCACAACTATTGAATGAGTGATTGAAGGAAAAAAACACCTTACTAAGCCCAAAAACCTGTGCCAAGTGCTAGACATATAAATAGAAAAGTAAGACCATTTCTTCTCTCAAGAAGCTCACATTTTAAGGGCAGAGACAGGGACATGGGAAGAGGGGGTGGCAGGTGAGGATCGGTTCTGCCTCACCTGTCACCCTATCACTGTATATTCCTGAGAGACAATTTTTGACAGCAAATTTTAGCTTCAAGTTAAATAGAAAACTGTTTCATCTTCCTCTACACTATGTGGTACAATAGAAGAGGAATTTGGAAATTATTCAAAAATGTCATTTGCCTGTCATCACAGGACTTTGAGATGGGATTGGTAAAGTTGTATAGGTGATGTCTTTTGATTTCTGTACATATTGGATTTGTTGAGGTAGATTTGCACCAAGTCATAGGTCTCAATCTCTCCCAAAGTCATGATTGAACAGTGACAAGATAAAGTCAATACAACTGGTAGTGGCTCTATATGTAGTAAATGACCTTGGCATCTTCCATATCTAACCAAGTTCTTAGCACTCCACAATGCCTACTTCAGCTGCCTTCATGACCATTGAAACAAATCATTCTCATCAAACGATTCCACCAGTGGAAGACATTCCATGCTTGTGTTTAGAAACCCCTCTAATTTACCAATGGGTTTGAGATCTCCTCTATTCCCCTCTACCTGTTTTAACCAGTTTGCCAGAATGCTTTATCAGGGTGTGGCCACTGTGTAAACTACAGCTTCTTGGAGCCATAGGTGAGAATTCAGTGACTCAAGGGGACATTAAAGTTGGAAAGTAGTTTTCACATCAGAGCTACTGGTCTTCCTTGAACATACCCTACATCCCTGTCACATAGTAGGACTTTAGTAAATGTTTGTTTCTTTCCTTATTCTAGCTTCATAAGTGTTTATTCCCTTCCTTTTTCCCATCGATTCTGCAGGACATCGCTTTTCTCCATAATTTTCCAGAGATTTCACAAGGCAACTAAAACAATGACATCTGTGGGTTCTCACCACATCCCACTACAGAATGAAAAAGTTCATCTGAGCTTATTGACTTGTCCTCACTGAGAAAAGCTAAATACTCTCTTGATGTATCCTCATTTTAATTGTTTCAACTCATTAATTCTTTTGTTCTATCCAGATCTAAAAATGATTAACTTTAGTAGAGAAAAGAGAAGTCAGTTGTCATTTTCCCTTCATCCCAATAGTTACTGTGCCCTTGTTTTGCTCATAGGAACACAGGCAAAGAAAATTAGTCCAGACTTGTCCAATCCCTTCTTTTTTACAGATGAGAAAACTGAGATTGAAAGAAATTAAATGATTTATCCGAGGTCAAAGAGGTATAGTATCACCCCCCTAGGATTTGCTAACAAATCAAATTTGGTGTCTTTCCTATTATGCTGTGCTCATTTCAGAATAGCCAGGAATGGGGATAGGGAGGAACAGTTAATGAAAGGATAAGTGGATGCATGGATGGATGAATGAATGAATGAATGAATGAATGAAGTACTTATTAAGCCTTTACTATGTGCAAAGTACAAAGAATACTTTTAGAAAAATAAAACCATTCCTGCTCTGGAGGATTTCAACTTCTAATGGGGGAGAAATCACATAAAGAAGCTACTACAGCAAGTCAGATGGAAAAGTCCCATGATTCACAGGAAACAATGACAAAACAGACATTAATGTCCCTTCTTTCATGTCATTCACAATGATAAAATCATGTTAGTTTCTGATTTTGAACCATTTTCCAGTATCAAAGACTTTAGGGATAAGAATTTTGTTTTCTAAGTCTTTGAGAGATCTGACTGTACCAACTGTAGGAGTACATGCCAGGTTACATTTCCACAGTGGCTTCTTTCCAGGATGATAACTGAGTGTATTTGACTAGAAGCATGATTATTCCCAAGGTTCTTGGGTTCAGGGTCCTGGGCTGTCTCACCAACATCCAAAGAAAGATGGTGGACAAGGAGGTGGTGGTAGTGACCTGACCTGCCTTGCATGTGTTGCCTCCTAAGTCAGTCTATCTGCTTCAGCTAGACTGGCCTGTCCATTTGCAAGTGGTAATTAGTCAACAGTTGTTAGGAGTGGTTATCTTCTCCATGAGAATTGCCTTCTTGGAAAATGTATAGGAAGTCTGGGGAATGGGGGTGTGCTGCAATCCTCAGGTTCTACTGTCTGTCTATTGAAGGCAGATAGATCAGGAGCTGTTGTAAAGGTCAACACAGATTAATAAGAAATAATGATTTATTCTGTCAATGGTGACTATAGAGGCTAGACTGGTAGCAGGTTTCATTGTTGGGAGGGTACTGTTATTCTCAAGGCTCTTGGGCTCAGAATTCTGGCTATTTCCATCAGAATCTAAAGGGAAATGGTAAATATGGTTTGATTTGCCTGGTCTATGCTCCATCCCATCTCTCTCACATGCTACTTTAAGCAAATGGGCTCACCTGCCTGTGAAAGTTAAAAGACATTTATTAAGCTACAAAAAGCTAGGCAGAACCTACATGTAGAGTGATGGGAACCAAGGAGGAGTGTTTTATGTCTGAACTAAGAAGTCACAGGGGATAAAGAATTGAACCTTAAAGTCAATGACCTGGGGACATTAGCCTCTGGGATGGAAACTCACTGTTCAAGGAAAAAAAATGGCTAGGAGCGCTGTTGGGGGGGGGGGGGGGGAAGGTGGTATGGCAGGGACTGGGCATAGACCCACATCTCATATCATATGTCAGGTGGGGTTGGTATAGTGCAGGATTTGGATGTGGAGAGTGATACCATGACCAGTGAACAGATCAAGAATTATTTTATCTGTTAGATCTATGGAAAGGGGAGAACTTTCCAAACAAGAAATAGAGAACATTATACATTACAAAATGAATGATTTTTACTATATAAATTAAAGAGTTTTTACACTAGACCTATATAGTCTAGATTGGAGGGAAAACTAGGGGTTGGGAAATAATTTTTCACAACTAAGGGTTCTGATAAAGATCTCATTTATAAAATTTCTTAGGGAATTGAGTCAAATTTTTAAGATTACAGGACATTCCCCAATTAATAAATGGTCAAAGGATATGGACAGGCAATTTTCAAATGAACAAATTTATATATATACATATATATGTATATATATGAAAAAATTATCCAAATCAGGTTAAAACAGGTTCAGACTGGCTAAGATGACAAAAAGGGGAAACGGCCCATGTTTGAGAGGTTTTGGAAAGATTAGGTTATTAAAACACTGTTGGTGGAGTTGTGAACTGATACAACCATTCTGGAGAGCAGTGTGGAATTATGCCCACGGGATAATAAGGCTGATTGTACTCTTTGACTCAGAAATACAATTACTAGATCTATATTCAGAAGAAATCATAAAGAATGGTAAAAGTCCCCTATTGTTTAAAGGTGCTTATGACAGCTTTTTTTTTTTATGGTGGCAGGGAGTTGGAAATTGAGGGGATGCCCATTATTTGGGAAATGGTTGAACAAGTTTAGTGTATGAATGTTGTGAAGTAATTTTGTCCTATGTGAAACCATGAATTGTCAGACTCTAGAGAAGCATGGAAAGAATTGCAGCAAGTGGTGCTGAGCAAGGGGAGCAGAGCCAGGACAGCATTGTACACATTTGCAGCAACATTGTGAGTTGATTAAATATGATGAATGCAATTCCTTTGGGTAGTTCAAGTATCTAGAACAACCCTGGGAGACCTGTTATGGGCAATATCATCCACATCCAGAAGGGGAAAAAAACCCCACAAAATCTGAACGTATGCTGTTATTTTTTTGAAATTTCTCTTGTGTATTTCCTTCCTATCCCAAGGTTTTATTTTTTTCCCCCTTGGTCCTGATTCCTCATACAGAAAGTAAGAAATATGTAAGCATGTTGAACACAGATATACCTTTACAACTAGATTGTTCGCCCTTGAGGGAAAGGGGGATAAGAAAGGAGGGAGGTGGAAAGTTGTGTAATTTATAAATATGTAAGTGAATGAAAGTTGAAAAAAAAAAGAAGTCACTGGGAATAAAGAACTGAGCCTTAGGGCAATTGAATTGAATGTCCTTCCCAGAAAGGGTAGTTTTTGTTTGTTTTTGTTCTCAGACCTAGATGTGCAAAGATAAAAGGGGAATACTTCTGGACAACAAAAGGTCCCATGCTAAGACCAACTTGGTCATTGTTGGGGGCCCTGATTAGCTCCAAGTGAATGTAAATAGCAAGTGTTTCTATCTGGCTAGAAACCCTAAGGCTCTTGCCTTCCTAGGTTTATTATTTTTTTTTTTTGACTAGGCAGAAGAGGACATTCTTTGCTTCAGTTTTTTTCTTCCCTTGCCTTAATCACTAAGTGTTGCCTCAGTCGATCTAAAACCTATTAAAGAAATTGGCTTACTCTCATTACTTCCAGGGCCATCTCCAGTCATCTTGATCCATACTGGTCATGAGAACCAAATGACTCCAAAGGAGAAAGTGGGGCTGATGACTTTGCACAGTATTCCCTCTTTTAAATCCAATTCACTTGCATATTATGGCATCACCTTCCTGATATCATGATTCTCTTTGAGAACAAAGAAAAAACATCACTAGTGTATTAGGAAGATAGCCAGAGGGTAGCAAACAGAATGGTAAGTTAGCATCAATTTAGTAATAGAGAACTCTGTCAAATCATGGGCAAATAATACCCTAGAATTGGATCCAGGCATCTGAACCAAAGGCAGGAAGTCATGGCCATAAACATGACAGGAGAGCCACAAACAATTTGGTGGGTCTGTGTTGAGCAGAACTCAACAATCAGAGGTGAGTAGTCAGCAGCTCTTTCTGAACTTTAAGATTCCTGAAAGCTAATGTAGCAATAATAAAAACACCACCTGTGTCCCTCAGGTCTTCAGTTTCTTTCGAAGGACTTTGTAATTTGGTACAATGGTATCAGATTTCCTTCTGATGTTAGCATTTATTCCCACGTGAATCACATGTAATGTATACTTTTCAACACATTTGACAAATTTCAAGATGCACTCCATCATTTTATGAATACATCAACCAAGAAGACAGTAAACCCATATCCTGTTAATCATCAACCTATGCTTAGCGTGTTACCAACAGCAAAGAGTTATCAACCAACCATGCCAACCAACCTCTTCTTTCTTTTTTTCCTGAATTTAAGACTTTATTTATTTTGAATTTTACAATTTTCCCCCTAATCTTACTTCCCTCCCCCACCCCTCACAGAAGGCAATTTGCCAGTCTTTACATTGTTTCCATGGTATACATTGATCCAAATTGAATGTGATGAGAGAGAAATCATAGCCTTAAAGGAAGAAAAATAAAGTATAAGAGATAGCAAGATTACATAATAAGATATCAGTTTTTTTTTTCTAAATTAAAGGTAATAGTCCTTGGTCTTTGTTCAAACTCCACAGTTCTTTCTCTGGATACAGATGGTATTCTCCATTGCAGACAGTCCCAAATTGTCTCTGATTGTTGCCCTGATGGAATGAGCAAGTCCACCAAGGTTGATCATTACCCCTATGTTGCTGTTAGTGTGTACAATGTTTTTCTGGTTCTGCTCATCTGGCTCAGCATCAGTTCATGCAAATCCCTCCAGACTTCCCTGAATTCCAGTCCTTCCTAGTTTCTAATAGAACCTTAATGTTCCATGATATACATATACCACAGTTTGTTAAGCCATTCCCCAAATTGAAGGACATTTACTTAATTTCCAATTCTTTGCCACCACAAACAAGGCTGCTATGAATATTTTTGTACAAGTGATGGTTTTACCCTTTTTCATCATCTCTTCAGGGTACAGACCCAGTAGTGGTATTGTTGGATCAAAAGGTATGCATAATTTTGTTGCCCTTTGGGCATAGTTAACAGACTGCTTTCCAGAAAGGTTGGATGAGTTCACAGCTCCAGCAATAATTCCCACAACCCTCCCAACAATGATGATTGTCCTTTTTGGTCATATTGGTCAATCTGAGACAAACTTTTCTTTCTTTAAGGAGATAAACAATGACATATATGTAGCCTAATTATCATTCCTTGTTGAACAGGGAGTTACTTCTTCCTTGGTTTCTGGCTTAATTGCCAACTGCTTGTAGATCTCATAGATTTAAAATCTATAATCATTCTCCCTCTTTCTCTTGTGGCACATTCTTCTATGTCTTATGCTCAGATTCTACTATCCCATATGTATTTTTTTCTTTGTTTCCATTTAAAGTATTCCCTCCAGCTATGTGGTACAGAAGATAGAGCAGTAGACCTGGAAAACCTAGTTCAAATTCAGTGTTAGACATTCAAAAGCTGTGTGAACTTGGGTAAATCACTTAATCTCTGGATGTTTTAGTATCCCAACCTATAAAATGAGAATAATAATAAAAGCATTTATAAGCCAGGGGTGTTGTGGGGATCAAATGAGAAAGCCAAGCATTTTAGTACATAAAGTTATTATTATTATTATTATCATCATCATTATTATTATTTTATTACTATTGTTTTAAGAAGCATCTTGTCCTCCTTGATGAATTAGGGAAGAGAAGGGTTTTTCTTTGCTCTATTTCTAGGGTCCTTACTGTTTGTTTGTCTTGGATCCATCTGAAGAGCCTATGAGTTGCTTCTCATAATATTTTTAAATGTCTAAAATAACATATATTGGACTGGGAACAAAAGGAATTATGCCTGCTAACCTGAAGTCAGTTACTTTAAAAGAGTTTTCTGAATCAATTCACCTAAGTAGCAAAATAGCTGAAAGATTTTATAGTAGAGATAAAAAGATCTATCAAGTTTAATTTTAACTAGTTCAAAACTTGAATTTAAGTTCAATTTTAAAGTCAATATCTGATTCAAAACTAGGACAATTCTTTTGATCACATGAATAAATTTTCTTAGAGGCTAATGTCACAATATAAAGTATATATGTGTATGTATATCTATATGTATTTGTCTATACATACACACAAATTATGCAATTCTATATATATGCATATATATATATACACACATATGCACATATTAATGTAACTCATGCCTCCAATCATTTGGTTGGTTGGTGTGGTCCCCTTCAAAACAGAAAAACTAGTAATAGTAATAGTAATTAGTAATAGTAATAGTAATAGTAATAGTAATAGTAGTAGTAGTAATAGTAATAGTAATATGTAAATACACACACAAACACACACATATATATGTATATATAGTTTATTATAAACAATAGGGGTTGAAAAGTGGCCACCAAAAGCTTGAACACACTTCTAATCTAATTTCAAAAATTAAGTATAAACCCTTAATATTACACTGAATAATTCCTTTTCAATTACATTGAAATATGATCATCAAAATATGTTTTTAAAATCCAGCTCCTGGATATAACCTTCCCTCCCCTCAGGTTAATAATCCCTGCCCTAATTTTTTCACTTTCTCCTCTACTAAGAAGATCTACATAAATATTTTTCCAGTAAAAAGTTACTAGACTTTGATAGAATCAAACATAATTCAGTTTCTTCAGTTCACTATAAATTTACCCTACCTTTTGTTTTTGTACTTGCTGGAATTCAAGTTCTGTTTTTCTTAGAGTTAGCTTCCACACTTCTCCCTGCCTGCCCCCCCCCACCCCCGGCATTCTGAAAATTTACAGAGTAAGTCTTTATTTATAGTTGGTCTTGTTTCCCGTAATTAATAGGTTCTTGCTAATGTCCTAATGCAAATAGAAATCGCCCTTCATATCAGAGGGCACTCACAGTACTTCAGGCATAATTGGGAATTCAATGATTTGGTTTAAATTCAGCTGATCATATTGGATTAGGTAAAGGAAAAAGGGAGCTAGCTTTTGGAAGATTTGTGGATTTTTCTTTACTGGTACATGAAAACACTTATTCATGCAGGTATTACTTGTAAAAGGCAGGATGTGGACCCCTGTTCCCAAATACTATGCAATGGGACTTCAGGTAGAGTACATAGTAGGAGTGGGAATGTTCCATCCTCCATAGAATATAATTTTAGCCTGAGTCCTTAGCATCCAACCCTCAGTGCTCTAACCCTGAGAAAGAAGAAGAAGAAGGAGAACAGGTCGGGGGGGGGGGGGGGGGCTAATTCTAGGAAAGATGCATGAGGCTAATAGAACACTAGTACTCTAGAGACTTGAGCTGGGTTGTTGAATAGAGGTAACCTGGGTCTGTGGTCACCAGTGAGGGCAATGATTCAGAGGCCTATTTCAGGGAGGGTGTACCCTTCACCTCAGAAGTCCACCACATCATATTTATATCGTGGGCAAAACGTTCAGGGCACTCTGTCATAGTTATGACTTTTCAATGCAAAGCCCTGTGTTAAGGAGGAGGAATACAACTGATGTGACATAGTCTGTTTTCTCAATGAATCTTATAGTTTAGTTTGAGAACTAGGACATATGCCTAAAGTAATAATTAAGAACAGAATCAATAAACATTTATTAATGCCTACTAAGAGCTAGGAATACAGTATCTTTTAATCTAATGGTAGACAAACATAAACAAGCAAGCTATACAGAGGATAAATAGGAGGGAAGAAACTAAAATTAAGAAGGATTGGGGAAAGTTTCCAGTTTAAGAGGGGATTTTTGCTGAAACATGAAAGATTTTTTTTTTAATTATCTTTGTCTTCCTGGAATCTACCACTTAAATTCTTATTGAATAGAATAGTATAAGAAGAGGATCAGATCACTGTGGGAATCAGCCACAATCAATACTAGATATCATTGGTATGTGATAAATCACACTTGTAGTTTCCTTTTCCTTGGTTGAAGATAGCCTTACATTTCTTCACTTTTCCCCTTAATTTGGACAAGGAAGACATATATTTTGAAGAAAAATTAGAATTTAGGTCAATAAAGAGCAGAGGTTGGTGTCCCAAGCAGGGAAATTGCTAAGAAAATCCTGTTCCTGTGGAAATGTACATAGTATTTGAGGCTATGTCTAAGGATACTGACCTGGTTAGGACAGAATATGCTAGCTGGTAAATAAAAAGCAATCTCCTTGGGATGGTTACATAAACTGATGCTGAGTGAGGTGAGAAGAACCTGGAAAACAATTTGCATAAGGGTTAAAACATTTTTAAAGGATAAAATTTTGAAATATTTAAAACTCAATTCAGTGCAATGACCAATAGCTATCTTCAGAGGAAATGAAACATGTTTTCTGATTCTTGGCAGAGAATTGAAACATTAGAGGTGCAGAAGACTTATATTGTCAGCTATGACCAATCTGTGGAGTTGATTAACTTGGCAGTACTTAATTGTGAGAAAGGTTGACTTTTTTGAAGGTAAGGAAGGAAAAACAAAAGACAATTATGGTGTTTATGATAAAGAACATTAATGCAAAATTTTAAGTAGATAGAAGAAAGCAGAAGAAAATTCAAAAAGGAATACATATAGGGATATATCGGTGCTACTATTTTTAAATTCTGCATATCTTTTAAAAATAAATTATATAATAGAGACTCTAAGTTTCATTTGCAAATCATTTTTTCTATTCTTTGCATATGGAAATTTTCATTCTTGTTTATGCTTGCTAGGTTTATAAATTTTTAAAGTTTAAAATATATTAATAAAAAAAGATCAACTTAGAGTCAGACACGACTGAAACAACCAAATAATCAGGCTACTCATGAGAATATATATATATATATATATATATATATATATATATAGAGAGAGAGAGAGAGAGAGAGAGAGAGAGAGAGAGAGAGAGAGCCAAATGAAAATTTGGGAAACAAGTTTCAGGGTAATTAATAATCAATTTATTAATTAGACTAGCAAATAATAAATTGAGGTCATTAGTCTTTCTTATAATGAAAGACCTTACGTGGAGGACTTTGAATGTTCAAATACATTTGGAAAAGGGGATGTTTCCAAGGGTGAAAATCAACTCTGGTTAACAATTAATGAGAATGCAGATATATATTAATGAGGAGGTGGGCAAAAATGTCTTCCACTCCTCCTTTTGAGGCTAGGGCTTAATGAGACTCAGTTGCCTCAACATTTAGACAAAGCTATCTCTACCTAGACCCCTTAAATTGTTGAAAAATGAGTCAGAATTCCCTTAAGTTAGATTCTCTTTATCCTGTACAGAAGTAAGATATCTGTTTATTTCTGGGTGGGGTCCTGTCCAAAATTAAGGAGAATGTCCCATTGTTAGCCCTGTCCTTCATAAGAACTGGGCTGTGAAGGAAGCAAAAAAGAGAAGAATCCCTACTAACAATCTACTAATAATTGGTTATTAATATTCAAAATGATCTTTAGATCTTTTATATAAAATTGGTTATTAATATAAGAAAATAATAATCTTTCTCAGTGCAGAATAGTTTGCAAAGCTTAAATATGAGCTAATACTATGAATATGATGTTGACCAAGATGCTCATGCCTGGGTGTTCTTTAAGGTCTGTCCCAGCTCTAACTTTCTACCTTTTGTTGAAATGGATACCTTGCTTGGCTTGAACCCCTAATTATCCAGGTAACCAAGAAGGGCTGTATAAGTACTGACTGTATTAAGTAAGATACCATTAATCCTTTGTGGTGACTGAGAGTAAACCCAGCTAGACATACAGAATATTTGTAACTCTAAAACCAGTTAAACATATACCAATTGTGAATCAGACCTACCAGACCTACATGGACCTACCAGAGACAATCTCATCTTCAGAGACTCCCTTAACTGTAGATCATGGGATTCTCAGATACATCTTGTTTTATGGGTTTTGGAGACATTCCCTAATCTTATCTGTGATCAAGTTTTGAACTGTGGACTGCTTAGCACAGACCACCTGATTTGTGTATCAAAGGGCCACAGTTCTGACATTTGGAATTCCTCATTTCCTTAGTTTAATAGATCTCTCCTCCCCTTGGGAGTGGGGCTTCCTGTCTAAGATCTGCCCAAATTCCTACCTTTTCTCCTTCCTTTGTTAAAAAGTATAAATGCCTCACTCATTTCTGAGAACAGTGACTCACTTTTCCACCTTGAAAGCTTCTTCTTCCCAAGTAACAAATGCATTTATAATCTGTGTAAACTGTGATCAGACTATGGCTTATTCCAGATTCCCCTTTTTTGGACCTGGGTTTTCTTCCATTTCACAATTCACGGGGTTTTCTCTTTAACATTTACTATAATTTCAAAGGTTAACCATAACTCTAACTCTAGCTCTAATTCCAATATTGGCTTTGTCTCTATATCATACCGATCTCTCAAAGACAGTCTAGAATGTAGGGATGGTGGAGGTAGGGAGGAGAAATCAATCTCTATTAATTCCTTATTGCATTCCAAACCTACTATCATGTTTTGCTTTATTTTGTTTTGTTTTTGGAGATCAGTTGTCACCTACCTCAGATACTCTAGAATGACTCTAGGGTGAAGTACTCACTTGTTATTTTAATATACTGAGAAATCTTCTTTGATCCACATGATGCAGGAGCTCAATATACCCTACTACCAATTCTATTCACATAACTCGATCAAATTGACCTAGCCACTACAGTACAATACAGTGGAAAGAGTCAGAGAATTTAGGCTGCAGTCTTACTCCTGATACTTACTATGTGATCTAGGACAAGCCACATTAATTTCAGTAGGCTGTGGGTCTTCCATATGTAAAAATGAGGTTGATTAGATAATCTTCAAAATTTTTTCTAACTACATATCTGGGATGCCATAAGAGGATTGCAGCATTCATTGTACTATTGGAAATACTAGATTGTCCACATCAGTGAGATCTGGAACACATTGATTTGTTGAAATACTTAGTGTCTGTAGAGGGTAGGGTTCCTCATGTCTCTTTTCTATGTGGTCATCTGGGATCAATAAATCAAGAAGTATTTTTTTTTTTAGGTTTTTGCAAGGCAAATGGAGTTAAGTGGCTTGCCCAAGGCCACACAGCTAGGTAATTATTAAGTGTCTCAGCCCATATTTGAACCCAGCTACTTCTGACTCCAGGGCCGGTGCTTTATCCACTGTGCCACCTAGCCACCCCAAGAAGTATTTCTGAAGGCCTAATATGTGATAGACATTAGATCAGCTATTGAAAATACAAGGACAAAAAGGTTTCTTTTTGATTTTTCTTTTTAGGTTTTTGCAAAGCAAATGGGGTTCAGTGGCTTGCCCAAGGCCACACAACTAAGGTAATTGTTAAGTGTCTGAGGTCAGATTTGAACTCAGGTGCTCCTTACTCCAGGGCCAGTGCTCTATCCACTGTGCCAGCTAGCTGCCTCAACAAAAAAGTTTCTTAAGCAACTTCCATTCTAATGGCAGAGACAACAAGCACACGTATAAGAACACACAAAATAAATTAAAGAGAATAAACATGAATAAATATAAAGTGGTCAATAATATCATTAATAATTTAATATTTGCAAAAAACTGCAAAAGTTATCTTATTTGAAACTGGAAATTATCCTGAGAAGGAGATGTTATTATTATAATACCCATTTTACAAATGAGGAAAATGAGGTCGAAATATAGATGACTTACCCCCATGGTCAAACAGTAAGTTTTAGAAACAGAATTTGGTCTTCTTAACCAAATCCAAAATATACCAACTATATTTCCTAGCTTAGGAAAATTAAAAGCTAACATTTGAGGATATGGAAAGTATTCTTGCAGATAAATGGTGATGCTTGAGTGTTATGTTAAAGGAGGAGATGAACATCATAAAGTGGCAGAAAGGACTGAATATGAATATGTCAGATAGCACAAAGACAAGAGGTGAGTAATAAAGATATGAGAGAAACTCAACTAAAGATCAGTTTGTTGACTCACAGAGTATGAGAAGAGAACAATATATTCAATAAAGTTGAAAAAATTGATTGGGATCAAATTGCAAAGGGTTTAAAGAAAAAGAAGGAATTTTTGTTTAATCCCAGTAATAAAAGGCAACTACTGGAGTTTATTGAATAGGATAACGATATGGTCAAATCTGTAATGAAAAAAATTACTTTGACAACAGTATGTAGGATGTCTTAAGATAAAAAAAAGACTTGAGGTAGGGAAAGCGGGTAGGAGACCGTTGGAATAATCTAGAGAAGAGCTGATATGTCCCAGATTAGATTTATATATAAGTAGAAAGAAGAGGGATGCTGTAGAGGTAGAATTGGCAAGTTTGATCACTACTTGGTTGTGTGGAATAAGAAGCTGAAAATAGTGCCAAAGTTGTAAAGCTTAGAGCTTAAAGAATGACTGTCTTTTGTGGAAATAGGAACATTTGGGAGAATTACCTGAGCAAATTGTCTTTAGCTTAATACATATTCCTGGGGCGGGGGGGGGGGGGGGGGGGGGGGGGCATCACCAATTGTCCTGATCTATATCTTGCCACTAAACCCAGATGGCTCAGAAGGAGACAATGAGACTGGTGACTTGCACAACCCTCTCTGACTTCAATTCGATTGCAAGTCATATTTCCTTCCTGATGAAGTGATTATCTTTGAGAACAAAAGAGAAACAACAACCTGGGAGTAGTAATAGCTGCCCCACTGGGGACCCAATAGACCAGTTCCAGTTGGCATCTTCCTTCCTCCCTCTATCCCTCCCTCCCTCCCTCCCTCCCTCCCTTCCTTCCTTCCTTCCTTCCTTCCTTCCTTCCTTCCTTCCTTCCTTCCTTCCTTCCTTCTTTTTTTTCCCTTTCCTCCTTCTTTTCCTCCTCTCCCTCTGTCCATTTCAAGTGTTCTGTCAAAAGGCTAATGAACTTTGAATGTTGAAACCTAGTAAGCTATCTTGGGGTTTAAGGGCTTGAATTTTGTTCTTTGACAAAGCAGGACTTAAACCCAAATCACTCTGGCTCTCATTGTTTGGCCAACATTAAGTTCCAGCCCAAGCCTTACTTGATCATTTTTTAGATTCTGATGGCTCAGAGTGAGTATGAAAAGCAATTGCTTCTGTTTGGCCAGGAAATCCTGAGGGTCTTCCTCTCCTAAATTGAGTTAATTCTTTTATATATTTTTGACTCCTTAGAATAAGACTTGCCTCATTTTTATTTAGCCTTAATCATTGAATAGGCCTTGCCTCAGACAAATTGAGATCTGGGAAATTCCTGGCTTAAAAAAAAAGCCAAGGCCTCCCATGGCAGATCGTGCTATCTCCTGGTATCCTGATCTATATTTTACTATTGGATTCTGATGACTCTAGAAGAGAGTGAGGATACACAGTTTTCCTCACTTCAATCAACTTTCAAGTCATGACATCTCCTTCTTGATATCATCATGGTCCTCTTTGAGAACAAAGGACAAGCAACAACCTACTCCCTCCAAAATCTAAGTTTTGTCTTAAGTCTTCTTTATTGCCTTGGGGGAAGAAGGAGTAAGTCACTTTAAAAAATTTATTAGGGTTTTATCTATAGTAAGCATTGTTTAAAGAATAAGAGACACAAAAGTGTTGGGGGAGATAGAGCTAACCCAGATCCCATCTCTGAGCTCTCAAGGACCTCACAATCTATTAAGAGAGATGACATATAAACAACTATGTACAAATAAAATAGATCCAGGATGAACTGGAAATAATTAGATAAGTCAATGGTATTAAGAGGGACAAAAGAAATGTTTCTTGCAAGAAGATGGGATTTTAGTTTGGATCTGAAGAAGGCAGAGAAGCCAGGAGATAGAGATGAGGAAGGAAAGCATTCCAGGTCTGGGGAAAAGCCAGAGAAAATTCATTGGAGAGTTGGGAGATGAAATATCAGCTTTGAGGAGAAGCAAGTTAATCACTAGATCATTGAGTACAAAGGTATATAACAAGACCTAGAAATGTAGGAAGAAGCCAAATTATAAAGAATTTTAAAAGTCAAACTGAGTAATTTATATCTGAATGTGGAGATAAGAAGCCACTGAAATTCATTGAGTAGGGCCATGACATGATCAAACTAATGATAAGTATCCTATTATAGATAAGTATGATAACTAATTGGAAGATGAACTAGAGTAGGAACTCCTTGTAGCAGGGAGAGCAACCAAAAAGCTATTATACTAATCTATATTTGAAGTAAAATGAATAATAATCAAGGTAGTATCAAAAGAGAAAAGAATTAACAGGACTTGGCAGCAGATTGAATATGGCAGGGGAAAAGGGCAGTAAGAAAGCAGGGAGCTAAGCATGACACTGACAAACCTCATGAGTTTGGGCCCTTATAAAGAATTAAGCTTCATGTGTTAACTCCAGAGTTTGCCCCAATAAAGAACAAAAGCCACTAGATTAACTAGAGTTTGATCTTAAGAAAAAATAAACAGATATTAGGCATGTTTCCTAGTCCTTCTAAGCTCTGTAGCCTAAAACATATACATGGGGAGGAGGAAAGGGGTAAGGAAAATCAGGCCTCCAGAATGAGATCTTGGAACACGTGTTTACAGGATGTAGATAAAGGATCATAAAATTGTTGGCAACAGTCAATGAGATGTCACAGCATACATTATAGTTTCCTTTCATAATTCAGGATGTTGTCATGCTGTCAGGGAACATATCAGGGAAGGAATTATGCCTCACCTTGACTCAAGATGTTCAGGCCTTAGCAACCACAGACTACCATAAAACATCAGATTCTCTCCCCTTTTCAGTGTGCTATCCTGTGACTGTTGATACAGTGAGAGTTTTGTAATTGTTATAAAAAAGTATCAGGCAAGTCTCCTATTTTTCAAGGAGGAAGCTGACATCCTTACACACAGATCTGTAATTGTTATTAAAGGGAGAGAACAGATTTTAACACACCTAGGTTACTGGAACAGTGGTGGAGTCCTTGACAGCAATATGTGTATAGTAAAGAGAGAATAATTTTTAGGGGGAAATGATAAGTTCAATTTTAGAAAAGGTGAATTTAGGATATCTATGTGGCATCCACTTTTAAATGTCCAAACAGGCAGCTTGAGATGTGAGCTTTGGGAAAAGATTGGATTGGAGAAGATCTGAGAATTATCAGCACAAAGATGTTAACTGAATCCATCTGATTTTAATAGTTCACTAAGCAAAATAGGATAGAGGAGAACAGAGCAAAAGATGGAGGCTTGGGAGAATCATAGTTAATAAGGGCAATCTGTATGAAGATTCAGTAAAGAAGAGTGAGAAATGTTTAGACAATTTGGAGAAGAAGGAATAAATACCCTTGTTAAGTTTTCCCTGCTCTCTTTGGCAGAATCATAAGTGGGAATTCTGTTCCTTACAATAAGTTCATTTGGTGTCCCCTCCTATCACAACCCAACCAAGAATTGAATGAGAGAATACCTCTTTTGTAACTTCATTTTGAATGAAAATCTTGCCAGTTTTATTTGACAGACAGGAATCTGGAGATTTGGAATGTGATTAATTGGGAGAATAGGTCCTTTAAACTGTTCAGGCTTACTCATGGTAGCATCCTCTAAGGTTTCAAGCCCTGCCTCTGCCATGTTCTGGCATTGTGACTTGGGCCAAATCATTTAACTTGACAATGCTTTATTCTCTAAGACTATATGCTGCAAAATAATTGCTCCTCAGAGTAATTCCTAATACTGATGAATCATGCATGAAGAACAAAAATAAAATCAACCCTTAAAAATCAGATTTTCCACACCTTTATAATGTATGGATCTCAATTAACTTATACTTCAGAAAATAAATACTTTTTTCTTCTATTTTTAGATATTTAATAATTCCAGTAACTATCAGGATCATTTCTTTGACTATAAGAAATCAAAGACTTATAAACTGGAAGGAACCTCAAAAACCATCTACTGCAACACACTCATTTTACCATGACAAACCTGAATTCCAAATAAGTTAAATGAACTGCCCAAGGTCACATGGTAATAAGCAGAAGAGGCAAGATTTGAAACCATTTCCTTTGAATCTAGGACCAATGCTTTTTTCCCTACCATTCAGATTAATTTCCTATTAAATTAAAAAAAGTGCAAACAATTTATTATCAACATCTAAATGCCTATACATATTTGAAATCCTCTCAGTCAACATAGTGACTGGAAACAAATTTTAAACCTGAAATTCAACCCTTGAATTTGTTATCTTTGTGATTCTGTGTAAGGTATGACAACAAAATCTACTAGAAAGTTAGAAAATCATAAGCTCCAGTCTCACTTTAGGTTCATGACCCATTTTATGGTTAGAAACAGGAAATCTTTGTGACATCAACTCTGGATACAGCTTTCATTAATTTTGGCTTCATAGCCACTCTATGACTTCTGTGAACACTTCCTAGAATCAGTTTTTATTAAAATTCCAATGAACTCATTTCACTTTGGTGGAAACTTTCAGCAAAAGTGAGCATTTTAAAAGAAAAATAGATAAAGTAAAAGCATTAGGAAAAGACTGCAGAAAACCCCAGTATTTGTAACAGAGAGTGTCTCAATACATTCAATCAAATATCAGAGAGCATCAGTGTTTCTTCTATACTATAGAATATACAATATGGAGTAGTTGACCTTAGGAAAAAACATTATGAGTTATGCATGTCTAAAATGTTAAGAAACCACAAATATCCTTGAAAGTTGGATGAGTACTCTATAGAGGATCTATGGGAAAATAAGAAATAATTATCTTTGAAGTAGGTACTATTATAATCCCTCTTTTAAAGATGAAGAAATTAAGGCTGAAAGAGGTTGTGCCTTACCCAATATCATACAGTTAGCAAGTGAAAGCCAAAGTTTTATCCATTGAGTCACATAGCTGTCACTAACAAGAAAATGTAATCAAGACAGGTCAGGTTATTTTAAAGAAAATGCCTCAGTTTTGTAATTAGTTTTCTTTGAACAATGATTATTATGCAATAGAAAGAGTGGTGAAACTAGAGTCAGGAGAATCTGAGAATTGAATCCTATTTCTGGCATTTATTTGTTGGTTGGCTATAGATAAGAAATGGAATCCTTCTAACCCTCAGTTTCCTCATTTTCACAATATTGATAATTCCTTCAGTACCTACCTTTATAGAGAGCTTTCTGCCTTTCTTTTTTCCTTCCTTCCTTCCTTTTTTTACTTTCTTTCTTCCTCCCTAGAAGACCAAAATATGGTCATTATTGACAGAAACTTCTTTGCCTTATCTTCTCCCAAGATCTCCTTTTTCCATCAAAATCTGAGCATAGCTTGGTTTGATAAAATAATGATTACACCTGAAGCACATGTATGGTGGTTTCAAGAAGATCATGGGGAAGGCAAAGATAAAAATCTCTCCGGATATTTGTACCTGGAACAAAACCTTAGATGTCCCACTTCAGTTGTTACAGTTCTGTTTCTCATCTATCCTTATTCTGTCATTTATTGACAAAGCTAATAAACCCCAAATATATAATGATATAACTATGGTTTATGTATTCATGGTTCTTCCACTAATTTAGGTTTCTATGAATACTAAATAAAAAAAATAGAAATGAAAAGGAAAGACTACAGAACAAGCCAGCAATATAATGAATATGATTATCATGTAAAGTTCACGGTCACATTGTTTAAAAATATGTGTTTACAAGTGTTGGCTGATGCCCCCATAGCCATGCTGCTGTGTTGATCCAATTACGTGGGAATTCTCAAGAACAAATAATATTTTATAGCATTTGTTTTCAGTCTGTGCCTTCTAACTGTCACTTGAATGAATGAATGAAATGAAAATGAAATGAAAAAATATCTAAGAAAAGAAATCATATCAATGCAAAGACAAACAAAAGAATAAAAATAGGACTGCTGATAGATTATTATTTGTGAAAACCAAACACCTTGAGACTTTCCCCAATTCAGAAGGGGGATGGACATGTAAGTGTGGAGTAGGGAACACTTAGAACCCTAGCCTAAATAACTGCCACGTAAAACACTAAATTGTGCCAACAAATGTAATAAATTAATTTTAGATGCCAATGCAACACAGGCAAATTCCTCAATTAGAGGTGTAATAAATCAATATCTAGCATTCATTCTCTAACCTTCAAGAAAACTTCAGGTGACCTACCTTTTCCTAGCTTAATAAAACCTATGGTTTTCCACTCCTTATCTCAAGATAAGGATTGGAGTATGAGACTAGACCCCTAATGACCAATCACATAGATTAGATTCTTTTCTAACAGGAAAAGATCCTGTCCTGATGAGAATAATGATAAAGAAAACATACTTAGAGAGGACTTTTTGTTTACAATGTATAGTTATTTTCTCATTTAATATTGACAACAAAAAGTTGGTAGTATTACTATCAACGCCATTGGTTATATGAGAAAACAGACTCAAGCTCAATCTTGGATATGAGAAGGATGACCAAGAGCAACATTCTGCCCTTATTTCATAACTGTGTTCACCAGGTCTTGTAGAGATTTCTTAATATGAATAACAAGAAATTGAGCCAATGATAATTTTGAGGTGTTGGCATTCAGCATACTAACAAGGAAACAAATCAAACTGTACCTTTTGTTATTATACTGTTTGTTCAGGAATTTTCACCAAGACTAGGTCAATATTGTAACAATTGAAATAGAAAAATTAGACTTTAAGAAGAAAGAAATAAGGTCTATGCATGCATATTTTTTCAATGGAAAATGATATAAATCATTTTCTCCATACATTTAAAATATATAGTCCCTTTAGAGATATAAAGTATGGAATAGATGGACAGAGAAAGGAATCAAGAATTTATTAAACATACTATGTTAAGAATTTTACAAATATTTATCTATTTGATCCTCAAATAACCCTAAGGGGTAGATGCTATTAATATCCATCTTTTACATTGAGGAAACTAAGGCAGACAAGGGTTAAGCAACTTACATGTTCTCATAAAGCTACTAAGAATCTGTGGTTGTATTTTATTTAAAACAATGATTTTTCATAGTCTTTCTAGAACCACAGTATCTTTAGGGCTATTTTTTCTTTTTATTACCTAGGCACTGGCAGTTTGTGAGATTGTTATAAAAATCACAGGTAAAATTGTTTCCAGTGGCATCACAATTAAGGAATTATTGATATAGAACCATAAACAAAAGAGGAAAGTGAAACGTAAATTTTTTTGACATATTCTTCCTCCCCTCTTTGGAATTGTTTACTCTTAATTTCTCAATTCCTTATTTGCTAAAGGCCTAGAATCTTCATGTTGAGCAGTGATTGTTCAAAGTTCCACGATGTAGCACTTCCATAAAGTAGCATATCAGAGGATTCAAAATTACCTACCCACTTTCATCCAATCAAAACTCCCATTCTTTCTGATCCTTAAGAAAGAGAATGAAACATGAGCATGTAAATTATAAATGAATTATAGTTTAAATTCACCAGTTAATACTTTTTTTGGAAAAAGCAATTTTTAAAATCAAATGAATGTCTACTTTTTAGAGTATGAGAGGAATATATGAGATGGTGAGAGAATAATTTCATATCTATTTCAGTTTTCCTGTGCCTTCTCCCCACCTCCTGCTCCACAATAATGAAGGGAGAGCAAATATGGCATGCCATATTGGAGAGGAAAGATGGCAACTACCTCATCTCTTGTTCTGATTACTTCAGTTTTCACAATCATTAAGTGCTTATTCTATAAAAAAGCCCTATGCTAACTCTGGGAATATGAAGACAAAAAAGAAATATTTCTTGCCCTCAAGAAGTCTACATTTTATTATAATTTGTTCCTGTTTCATAGTAATTTTTTTTCAGGGGATCCAATAATACTACTATCAAAGATATAACAACTGTAAAAACTATTCATTCAACTTTAGTTACTACATATCCTTGTGAGCATTCTATGGAAATAGAATTCTATGGAAAAAGAACAGAAATAGAAAAGAGGATGGGCAGAAGAAGAGCAAGCTTTTTGTTAAATTTATTAATTGGAATCAGTCTGGGTTACTAATTTCTGTAGCTTTTTAAATTGGATATATAGGATAACTAAAAAGGATAATCCATCAAATTATCCTTAAAATTGCCCTAAACCTTTTTTGGAACAATATAAATATCTTTAATCTTGGTTGTGCTCTTGGAACACCATTTTGGGGCTCAGTAATTGAAGGTATCTGTTCTAGTGGCATAGACCACAACATTACTCTTGTATCTTGAACCTAACAGAAAATGAAAGGGTCAATTCAAATCTCTGTACTCCAAATAACCTTTTCTGAATACAAATATGACAATGGTAGTGATTTTATTTAAATTGACTCTTACCTTTTCATAGACTTCTTTTATCAAATAAGAGATTCCAGTGTAGTATATATAGTAGCTAATTAATAAATATGTTGGTTGATTGATTAACACGTAATTCACTTCCCCTTCTTGGTTTGTTTCTTCATCTGTAAAATAAGAAAAATAGAATAGATATTCTCTAAGGTCACTTCCAGCTCTGAACTGATGATCCTATAATGTAATGACAAAGAAAATAGTGGGGAAAAACACTACCATGGTTTCCATAAGGTTTTTAATGAATTTGCATTTTATTGATTACTACGTACATATTTTGCATACATATAAAAACAGAAATTTACATTTGTGTTGTTTTATATATAAATATATTTCATATTGCATCTATTATATAAATACAATATATTTGTGTATACACCCATACACATATGTATAATTTATATATAAATTTTATTTATCTCACTATATTTATATATTATTTTTTTTAGGTTTTTGCAAAGCAAACGGGGTTAAGTGGCTTGCCCAAGGCCACACAGCTAGGTAATTATTAAGTGTCTGAGACTGGATTTGAACCCAGGTACTCCTGACTTCAGGGCCAGTGCTTTATCCACTACGCCACCTAGCTGCCCCTACTATGCCACCTAGCTGCCCCTACTATGCCACCTAGCTGCCCCTTATATTCACATATTCTTTATAGGTACTCTGTACCCTTCCAGGGGTCTTTAATACATTAGTTAGTCACTGCTCACCTAGTTTTTAACATCTTCTCATTATAGATTGGAAAGCTTAGCTTCAGGTTAAGTAAAATAATATTTTCTTTATTTACCAATTTTGTCATTGTGAAGGTTGGCTATCAAGTGGCTAGTTTTCCTATTTCATCTCTGTCTACAGGTCTCCTGATACTCAAAACATTCTTGCTTGATGTGCTCATCTCCACTAATTTTCTTCTTAGAGTTCTTTTCCCTTCTGTGGTTAACCTCCTTGAGATCTATTATATTAGATGCCTCCACTTTATCTCACTCTCTTCTTAATTTCCCGCAGTCTAGCTCTTGACCTCATAATTCAAAGGAAACTCATATTTCCAAATTTACCAGTGATCTCATATTTGCCAAATAGCCTTTCCAGATTCCTCCAACTTAATGTCCTCTCTTCAGACTGTCAGTCACTTTTTTCTCTTTGATATTCTCTTCTCTCTAGATCTCCTGGATCTCTGTTTACCTGTCTGCTCTTTCCCAATCTACTTTATTCAGATTGTGTATACCACCCTGGAAGTCCCAAAAGACTCTGCTGTGGCCCCTCTTAACTTCTCCATCAGTACTATTTCAAATAATGACCTCATCAGCTCCCATGGATTCAGTTATGCCTATGATTTACAGATTCATCTATCCAGTACTAACCTCTCACCTGACCTCCAGTCTCAAATCTTCAACTGCCTATTTGTACATCTAAAACTAAATCCCTTATAGACAGTTTAATATTTAATATCTCTATGTCTAAAATTGAACTCATTATCTTTAGCCCCAAACTCTCCCTTTTCCTAACTCCTTTAATACTCTCAGTGTTACAACTATTATCCCAGTTGACTAAGCTCACAACCTAAGTGAAACCCCTGAATCTTCACTTTCATTAACTCCCATCATCCAGTCTGTTGTCACATCCTGCCAATTCTACCTTTATAACTTCTCTCTTCTGACACCAACATTGTCTTAGTCCAGGTATTCATCATCTCTTTCCTGAACAATTGCAATAGTCTTCTGAGTAGCTTCTCAATATCAAGTCTTTCTCCTCCTTTACATACTTCATTCAGTTATTCAAAATAATCTTCCTAAAATACAGAATTAACCATGTCACTGCTCTATTAAATTAATTCCAATTGCTCCTTATTACCTCCAAGAACAAATATAAATCATTTGTTTGCTTTTGAAACTCTTTGTTAACCCAGTTGCTTCTTTCTTTCCATGTTTCTGCATACCTTACTCCCCTTCATGATCCAGTGACATGGGTTTCCTTTTCCTTCCTCAAAAAATATCCATATCCCAACTCTATGCACTTTTTTTTAGGTTTTTGCAAGGCAAATGGGGTTAAGTGGCTTGCCCAAGGCCACACTGCTAGGTAATTATTAAATGTCTGAGACCGGATTTGAACCCAGGTACTCCTGACTCCAAGGCCAGTGCTTTATCCACCATGCCACCTAGCCGCCCCTCTATGCACTTTTACCATCTGTTCCTCCATGCCAGGAATTCTCTATCCTCATTTTTGTTTCTTAACTTCCTTGGATTTTCTTTATAATTTATTCTGTATAGAATTTATTTGCACATAATTCTTAGATTGTGAGCTCCTTGAGAGCAAGGATTATCCTCAGCACTTAGCAGTTAATATACACAGTAGACACTTACTAAAGACTTGTCGAGTTGACTTGATTTCATCTTTGAAAGAAGGACAGAAAGGTTGCAATATGGATTAGAAGAAAGAGTAGTTTTCACAGTGAGATCATAAGTTCAGATCCTTTAAATAATGAAGTTTTGTTATCTTGACTTTTCTATAAAAGGAAGAGTAGAATGGAGGACTTTTTCAATAAGAACACAAAGTGTCATATCCTAAAGGTTCAAAACAAAACAAAAATGAGAGTGGTTCAAGTTCAAGTCAATAATAACAACCAACACCAATGAAACCCCTGGTATGTTCAAAATATTAGAATAAGCACTAAAGAGGTCAGGTTCTTTGAAAACTTCTCAAAAACTATTAAGGATTCCCTTTACCATGACACTTTGCAAGAGAAATGACATACCAGGTGCAGATCAAGCTCCTATGCCAGAGGAAACAAAAGGGGCATGTAGAGAGAAGCAACTAGAACACCTGATGAATTCCTTGATGTTGTCTCTTCTTTCAAGTGGATTCTATCAATCCCTATGCTTAGACTCATCAGACATTTTCATGACAAACCTAGTCCAAGGGTTCTTAACTTTTTATGAGACATAGACCCAGTCTAATACTACTGACTTGTTGCCTATATTTATCACTTATGAAAACGGTAAATTTCAGTTAGAAATGAGTGAGAATGCAATTCTCCTTTTTCAAGGTGATGGACTTTCTGAAATCTATCCATGGACCCCATACGGATCCAAGACATAAGATTAAGAATCCCTGTTCAAAGGTGCTCAAGGCCTGCCTACCCTAAGTTTATGGATTTGACAAAAACTGCAACTTCTTTTTTTAAATCTCTGTTCAAAGTCTTGAGACCCTAAACCCCAAGGTACATTTTTAGGTATAATACTTTCATTTCCAGAATCAGACAAAAGCCTAGAACCAGAGTGTAAGGTAGACGCATGTGTCTTCTTGATTTTTTCATCAGTGTTTTATGTTATTTGTAAATCCTATAGCTTACGTGTTATTAATAAATCCTATGGCTCAAATAAGGGTGGATATAAGCATGGTTCTATTAACTGATAGCCAAAACAAAATAAACCCAACATCTGAGCCTCTTCCTAACCATACCAAAGCAGATAAAATTAAATCCAAAGTATAAAGTGATGGAAAATAGAAAGAAAGCCTTGGGGAATCATTGGAGCCTTTTCATTCCTAAAAAATCCCTATCTTCACTGTTGAATATTAAACTAGGTATGAGTTTTTACTCTCAGTTCAATAACCCCAAGAAAGATCCCATCTGGGTGCCCTCATTCCCAATCAATGTCATGGTTTATTCAATTTAGAAGAATGAAAAGAAAATGAAAGAGGAATATAGAAGGAATAAAAACTAAACAAGGTTAAAGCTCTCAACTTCAGCAATATAAGAACATCATATTAAAAAGGATATTCACAAATTACTTAATCCATTCAAATGTTTCCCTAATCCTTTTGATTCCATTTAGGGATAGGTATGAGGGGAAAGCATACTTCTTAGAAGTTTAACAATACAATCTGATGTCTTAGGCAAGAAACAGGGTACCACACAGTTGCTTATTTCTTTGAGAAACATCTTTTCAGGTCACCTCAGTTTATCCTGAAGCCTAAATATCCCCTAGGCAAACCCATCATACACAAAACCTTACTGAAAAAGGAGAGAGGGCAATGATGCCTATATTTATAACACAAGAAATGGTACTTACAAACAAATGCTTCAATCATTCTAAGAAGCTGTTCTCCTATGTGAGCCACTTTGTGAACAGATAGGCAGAAAAGCCTGTGGCAATCATCCAGCTTTGCCAAAGGGGTAGTGGCATAACTCCATACAATCCTTTACTGTATAGCACCCACAAAAAATCAGGTCTGTCAGGAAACTAGGGCTCATCTCTTTGAAGGAAATTTGACTTATTTTTTAGACCAGATTAAACAGATTAACACAATCCTAGATTTTGATCTCAAAGGAACCGCAGAGGCCTCTAGTCTAGCCATTTCATTTTTCAGATGAGGAAACTTAAAAACAGAGGTGCACACATATTAAGGTTGTTCAAGTATTAAGTGTCAGAGGGAAGATTTGAAATCAGTTCCTTTGACTCAAAATCCATTTCTCTTTTTACTGCACTTCTAATTCAAGTAACCCTTCTATTAAATAAACTCTAGTGGTTTCTTATTACCTCCAGAATCAAATATCAAATCCTCTGTTTGGTCTTTAATATCTTTGGCAACCAGTTCCCTTCTTACTTATCCTGGCTTCTTATCCCTTTGACTTCTTCCAAAACTCTTCAGAAATATCACCTTCAGTTCCCTGTGATTATATCTAATCCCACTTGAAAATGAACTCACTTCAAGCTCTTGGAGATAAACTTTAAAACAAAATAAAAAACAAAATATTAAACTTCTCTCAGTTAAACATGCTGCAGAAATAATAAAAAAGGAACTTAAAACAGCCTTAATATACAATTTCAGAGCATAATTGCAAAAATTAAAATAATTTTCTCAATGTGGTTCTTTACAATTTACAAAATATCTTACATGAATTGATATTCATTCAATCAACCAATACTTATTAAAAGCCCACTTTATGCAAGACCTTATACTAACGTTTAAGGAAACAAAGATAAAATGAAACAGTCTCTGATTTCAAGTGACTTACCACTGACTGTATCTTAATTGATCATCAACCCTAAAACATAGATACATACATATTATTATTCTCATTTTGTAGACAAGAAAGTAGAGACAGAAAAATAAGTGACTTGTATAAGCTCAGATAACCAGTAAATGGTACAATCAAAACTTTAATCCAGTTTTCTTTATCCCAGTCCAATACACTTTCTTTTATATCAGATATGAATTCTTCTTTTTAATGTAACCAGCAATATTTACCCCTGTAGGATCTATTGTTACATGTTGCTAAAGAACCCGGTTTAAGTAATCCACATCGACCTGTATATACCACTTGATACTGGTATATATTATACAAAGTATGTTACAACTTAGAGATAGCTCCTCTCAAACGAAGGTTAAATGGCTCTTTGTTAAATGTGGTTGAATTCCTTTTCAAGTGTAGATTGGACTACATGGCAATGAAGTCTTCCAATATTTTGTAATTTTTGTCTTGAAGTGTTTTTTGAGCTTCTTTCAGATTAGAGGTTAAACTTAATCCACTTGACCCCTCGGTAAACAATTAGGAATGATGGGTGTCAATTACAAAGGCAGATTTCAAAATGATGTAAGTAAAAACTTTTTTAAAATTTTGTCCATCACCTTGAAAAAGAGAATTGCATCTTTATTCTCACTCACTTCTAACTGAAATTTATCATTTCTACCAGTGATAAATATAGGCAACAAGTCAGTAGTATTATACTGGGTCTATGTCCCAGAAAAAGTTAAGAACCCTTGGACTAGACTTGTCATGAAAAAGTATGATGAGCCTAAACATAGGGATTGATAGAATCTGCTTAAAAGAAGAGACAACTTCAAGGAATTCATCAGGTGTTCTAGTTGCTTCTCTCTACATGCCCCTTTTGTTTCCTCTGGCATAGGAGCTTGATCTGCACCTGGTATGTCATTTCTCTTGCAAAGTGTCATGGTAAAGGGAATCCTTAATAGTTTTTGAGAAGTTTTCAAAGAACCTGACCTCTTTAGTGCTTATTCTAATATTTTGAACATACCAGGGGTTTCATTGGTGTTGGTTGTCATTATTGACTTGAACTTGAACCACTCTCATTTTTGTTTTGTTTCGACCCTTTAGGATATAAAAAAGTCCTCCATTTTACTCTTCCTTTTATAGAAAAATCCAGATGACAAAACTGCATTATTTAAAGGATCTGAACTGATGATCTCATTGTGGAAGGTACTCTTTCTTCTAATCCATATTGCAACCTTTCTGTCCCTTCTGTCAAAGATGAAATCAAGTCAACTCAACAAGTCTTTGGTAAGTGTCTACTGTGTATATTAACTATGCTAAGTGTTGAGGATAATCCCTAATCTCAAGGAGCTCACAATCTAATGAGGTAGATAATGTGCAAAGAATAATGTATAAATAAGTTCTATATAGAATAAATTATAAAGGCAATCTAAGGAAGTTAAGAAACAAAAATGAGGATAGAGAATTCCTGGCATGGTGGAACAGCCAGTAAAAGTGTATAGAGTTGGGATATGGAATGTATTCTCTGAGGAATAAAAAGGAAACACATGTCACTGGATCATGGAGGGGAGTAAGGTATGCAGAAACATGGAAAGAAAGAAGCAACTGGGTTAACTTGCCTAGGAATCTATTATCTACAAAACAACTCCAAAAACTTAACATATATTTTTAATCTTCGGATGTTCTATCACTCTAGCTGAAATAAAACACATTTCTTTCATAAGAAATCATAAGCAGAGTGGGGTGGATAGAAGGTGCACTGGATAGAATATTGGCCTTGGAATCAGAAAAACCTGAGTTCAAATCTGGGCTCAGACATTTAATACTTACTTTACTGTGTGACCTTGGGCAAGTCACTTAATTCTATTTCCTTGCTGAAAAAAAAGAAAAGAGAAAAAAAGAAAGTAATGATAAGCAGAGTTCAGAAATCTTCAACACCTATAGACAATTTGAAAATCTATCTTATAGGGGGATATGGTGGCTCAGACCTATAATCCTTGTTAGTGGGGAATTTTTTTTGAGAAATACAAGATCATAGTTTTATTTATTTTAATTTATTTATTTGGCATTTTATTTTGATTTAGTTACATTAAAAATAGTTTTAACATTAATTTTTAAAACTTTAAGTTCCAAATTCTCTCCTTCACTCCCTTCTCCCTCCCCCATTGAGAAAGCAAGCAGTTTGATATAATTTGTAAATATGCAGTCATGCAAAATATTTCTGTAATAGTCATGTTGTGAAAGAAAATAGAAACCTCCCCTCCAAAAAGAAAATTCAAGAAAAATAAAGAAAATAAAAATATATTGTTCAATCTATATTCTGAAAACTATCAATTCTTTCTCTGGGGACAAATACCATTCTTCATCATAAGTCCATCAATGCTTTCTTTCATCATTGTATTGCTAAGAAAAGCTGAGTCATTCACAGCTAACCATTTTACCATATTGTTATCACTTTGTATACAGAACATTTCACTTTCTATCAGCTTATTTAAGTCTTTAGTGGTTTTTTTGAGATCATCCTGCACATCATTTCTTTTCATTTTTAAAGCACTTTACTTTTATTTATTTTTTTACAGTACTACAATAATTAAATTGTAAAACTAAACATAATCTCCCTCCCACAAAGAAAGAGAAAATTGTTTTGTTGTTTTTTTTCCTTTGGATGGGGATAACATTGTCTATCTAATACCATTGTCCTAGCTTTCTGAACTGCTCAGACAAGCTGCTTCCATCAAGGTTGATCATCTCACAATGTTGTTGTTAATATGTATATTATTTTTTCAGTTCTGCTTCCTTAACTCAGATGCTATAAGTCATTCCTGCTTCTCTAAAGTCTGATCACTTATGGTTTCTCATAGAACAATAATATTCCATAATATTCATGTACCATGACTTGTTTAGCCATTTTCCAATTAATGGGCACCAAACTGTTTCTTAAGATGTTATTTTCTTCTGTGTTTTTTGGTTATTCCTTCACCAGGCTGCTTTCAATTTTTATTAATCTCTCCCTTGATTTTTAGAATTCCCAATTTGGTATTTAATTGGGCATCTTTGATTTGTTCTTTTTTCTAGCTTTTTTTAGTTGCATGTCCAATTCATTTATCTCCTCTTTATTGTTTTTATTCATATAGGCATCTGGAGATAAAAAATTTCCCCTCAAAATTGTTTTGGTTGCATCCCATAAATTTTCAAATGATGTCTCATTTGTATCATTTTCTTGGATATAATTATTGATTATTTCTTTTATTTGTTTTTTCCAATTAATTTTTGTTGATCTTTATTACATATAATTTTTATTGCATCATGATCTGAGAAGTGTATATTTTTTATTTCTGCATTTGATTATAAGGTGTGTGCCCTAGTACACGTTCAGTTTTGGACATGTACTGACAAGAAAAACATATATTCTTTCTGATCCCCATTAAGTTTTCTTCAGAGGTCTATAATATCTGGGTTTCCTAATATTTCATTAACCTTCTTAACTTCCTTCTTGTTTATTTTGTGGTTAGATTTATCTAGTTCTGAGAGAAGGAGGCTTATTTATACCCATATCCTTTGAGTCCAATCTCTCAAAATAATTATCCTAAGAGAGGTACATTTCTCAAGAAACAGAAGTATTATATTTTCCCTTTTAGAGTTGTATACAATTTAATGGCCTTGATGAACATTTGCTTTGTTTTGTTTTCCTTCCCCTTTTCATTTATCTTTTTTATGTAACTCTTAGTGATTTAATTCTCTGTTCAGTTCTGCTATTTGTGTCAGGAAATTCTAGAAGTTCTCTATCTTGTTGAACATCTATCTTTTCCCCTAGAAGTATATACTAAATTATACAGTGTAGTAAATTCTGAGTTATAATCCCAGGTCCTTTGCCCTCCTATATATGGTATTCCAGTTCCTCTCATCCTTCAATGTTGAGACTGTTAGGTCCTGTCTGAGTCTGATTGTGTTCTCTCTATATTTGCTTTTTGTTGCTTGCCATATTCTCACCTTTTTTTTGAGAATTATGGTCCATGAATACTATGGAATACTATTGTTATATAAGAAGCCTTAAATGGTCAGACTCTAGAGAAACATGGAATGAATTACAGGATCTGATGCTGAGCAAAGGGAGTAGAACTAAGAGAACAATGAACACATTAACAACAATATTATGAGTTAAACAGTCTTGATGGAAGCAACTCCTCTTGGCAATCCAGAGAGCTAAGACAATTGTATCTGACTGCTTATGGATTATATTATTCCCAATCAGAGGAAGAAAAACAAAACAAAACACACAGAAAAAACACCCCTTCAGAATCTGATGAATATTTATAAAAATTATTTCATGTATCTTTTCCCCTTAAATCTAACTCCTCATGCTAAAAATTACTAATTTGTAAGCATGTTTAACAAAATATTTATGTAAAATGCTAACCTAACTTTTCCTGCTGAGGGGAGGGGGGTGGGAAGGGAGGGTGGAGGGAAATTTTGTAACATGGAAATATGCATGTATATACAAATGAAAATAAATAAATAATTTTTTTAAAAAGACCTGGAAGGAATTGAGGTCCTTGGAGGTGTTCCTGAAAACAGCTTGAAACAACCCTCAAAAAGCTTGCGAAAATGCATCTTTCACCCTGGAAGCAGATCCCCCACCTTAATAAAGAGTTAAACTCAATCATAGCTGAAAAAATGAGCAAATAGTAGAAGAAAAAAATCTTACCATAGACAATTACGTTGTTCCCATAGAGGATCAAAATTGACACTCAGAAGACAATAAAATCAAAACTTCTGTATCCAAAGTCTCCAAGAAAAACATGAATTTCTCTCAAGCTATGGAAGAGCTGAAAAAAGATTTTGAAAATCAAGTAAAGGAGGTGGAGGAAAAATTGAGAAGAGAAACGATAGTGATATGGGAAAACTCATGAAAACCAAATCAGCAGCCTGGTGAAGGAATAATCAAAAAACACAGAAGAAAATAACATCTTAAGAAACAGTTTGGTGCCCATCAATTGGAAAATGGCTAAACAAGTCATGGTACATGAATATTATGGAATATTATTGTTCTATGAGAAACCATAAGTGATCAGACTTTAGAGAAGCATGGAATGACTTATAGGATCTGAGTTAAGGAAGCAGAACCGAAAAAATAATATACATATTAACAACAACATTGTGAGATGATCAACCTTGATGGAAGCAGCTTGTCTGAGCAGTTCAGAAAGCTAGGACAATGGTATTAGATAGACAATGTTATCCCCATCCAAAGGAAAAAAAACAACAAAACAATTTTCTCTTTCTTTGTGGGAGGGAGATTATTTTTAGTTTTACAATTTAATTATTGTAGTACTGTAAAAAATAAATAAAAGTAAAGTGCTTTAAAAATGAAAAGAAATGATGTGCAGGATGATCTCAGAAAAACCACTAAAGACTTAAATAAGCTGATAGAAAGTGAAATGTTCTGTATACAAAGTGATAACAATATGGTAAAATGGTTAGCTATGAATGACTCAGCTTTTCTTAGCAATACAATGATGAAAGAAAGCATTGATGGACTTATGATGAAGAATGGTATTTGTCCCCAGAGAAAGAATTGATAGTTTTCAGAATATAGATTGAACAATATATTTTTATTTTCTTTATTTTTCTTGAATTTTCTTTTTGGAGGGGAGGTTTCTATTTTCTTTCACAACATGACTATTACAGAAATATTTTGCATGACTGCATATTTACAAATTATATCAAACTGCTTGCTTTCTCAATGGGGGAGGGAGAAGGGAGTGAAGGAGAGAATTTGGAACTTAAAGTTTTAAAAATTAATGTTAAAACTATTTTCAATGTAACTAAATCAAAATAAAATGCCAAATAAATAAATTAAAATAAATAAAACTATGATCTTGTATTTCTCAAAAAAAATGAAAGAAAAAATATTATTCCAGAGCTTAGGATAACTGTGAGATGAATTTTACACACATATTTATAGAACTATAGAATTATCTATGATACACAGTTAACTTTCTTTACTAGAACTCTTTCCCATCTTCCCTCACTACCCCCCCCAAAAAAAAAAAAAACTGAGTAAGAATCAGATAGACACTGCTGACTTAGGAGGGAGTGAATTCTCTTTCACTATTGGTATTCAAGCCAAGTTATAGATGGGATTTTGAGTATTGTAGATGGGATTTCTTCTCAGGCAGATGTTAAAGCTAGATGACTTTGAAAGGTCCTTCTTATCCTGCATTTCTGTGATGTCATGACTCTATCATGTTTTAAAGGAGAATTAGCATAGAAAGAATATTGAACTTCATTTCCTAATAAAAACTTGTCCTCTTGGTATTTGCCGTCTTGCTCTTCCTCTAACACGATGCTTCATTTCCCAAATAAACACATTTTCACTGGATATTGCCTCTTCCTAGACTTCTTTCCCTTCTCATCTCTGCCTTCTGACTTCCCTGGATTCCTGTAAGCCTCATATAAAATCTGGCTTTGTGTTAGAGACCTCTCCCAATCTCCTTTAATGTTACTTTCTACTCTCTTCTTCCCATGTCTTATTTATGGTATCTCCCTCTCCCCCCTACCCCACCACAATAAATTGTGAGCTCCTAAAAATAGAATATCCCCAGTGCTTAGCATAGGACCTGACTCTGACATATAGCAGAAGTTTAATAAATGCTTGTTGACTTGACTTAAGTCAAACTACATATGTTTCTCTGAAGCATAAGATTGTCAAAATGATCTATTTTACTAATCCAGAACTTGAATCTATTAATATTCATCAAGTATCTGTGATTCATAGAAATATTCTAGTCTTGAAGTGATCATTAAAAATAAGAAAAAAAGTTCACTATCCAGATCTTCATGGTAGTTGATTAAGTTTGTCATTTACCTTTATACTAATCGATAGAACTTGAAATTCCTATAGCAGGAGAAAAGCACACTTATTTCATAAGACCCATTGGCAGATACTTGAGAAATATCAAATATCTACAAAGAAGATTTGAAAATATATTTCAGAGCTAGGCATGGTAGTGCATACCTGTAATAGGTGTTACTGGGAAGGCAGAAGCTGATGGATTGCTAGAGCTCAGAAGTTCTGAACTACAGTAATGCTAAAACTAATTGGGTGCCTGAATTCAGCATGGTAACAATATGATGTGCCTCTGAGAGCAGCTAGCAGAGCAAGTCAGGTTACACATAAAGCATGTAAAAGCTTCCTTGTAATTCAGAGTGCTACTAGAAGAATGAGTAGCCACTATGTTGGTAGCTGAGGTGAGATGAGGAGGACCCCATCTTTAAAAAGAAAGGAGGGGCAGCTAGGTGGCACAGTAGCTAGAACACTGGCCTTAGAGTCAGAAGTACCTGAGTTCAAATCCAACCTCAGACACATTTTAATTGCCTAGCTGTGTGGCCTTGGGCAAGCCACTTAACCCCATTGCCTTGAAAAAACTAAAGAAAAAGAATAAAAAAAAAGGGGAGCGGCTAGGTGGCACAGTGGATAAAGCACTGGCCCTGGAGTCAGGAGTACCTGAGTTCAAATCCAGTCTCAGACACTTAATAATTACCTAGCTGTGTGGCTTTGGGCAAGCCACTTAACCCCATTTGCCTTGCAAAAAAAAAGGGTGGGGGGGAGTCTATTTCAGAAAAGGTACATAAAAGTTTCAGAAACCAGCTAAATTAAGGTTGTTAAAACTTTCATTTTTAATAACAGTGTCTGGCACAAAATAGATGCTTAATAATGTATTGGTTTATTGGGGTGTAGGGTGTCTTCAAGGAAGATTAGTACCTTGGTGTGATAGCTGTCAAGCCCTCTTTAGGGCTGCTTTCCACCTCCGATGTCCGCCTGAGCCATCTTACCAGTGGATCCAAGAAGCTGTAGCATACACAGCAGCTGCACTCGGTAAACCATTTCAGCACATGGGCTAAACCAGGTTGAGGGTAACTGAGGGTGTCTCAAACTCATAGGTGTTTAGTGTGGGGGATGTCTACTCCTAGCATGTGAAGTCTTCCACTGGAGGAATGGGCAGAGGAGAATAATTTGTTCTGTGACCATGAAGCCAGTTGATGCAGATTGTGTGGTGCATTTAGAGCTTAGTTAGACATCAAAGATGTCAAAGTCATGCACTGCATCTAAGACCATCACCAGTTGTCTTGACTCTGTCTTGCCATGCTGGATCATGATGACTTTGGAAGAAAGAGTTAGGTGGTTGACTTCATGCAGCTGTATCTCACTTAAATCTAATTTATGCATAGGCACACAACAAAAGATATCACTCATAACCATTCCTCAGAATCCTGTGATGACAGGCAAGTAATGAAGCAGTAGGTACAGATACAATGGGAGTTGTAGTCACAATTCTGCACACAGGTGCCCAAGGCCATAGGGTCATTTCTCTACTGAGAGTAGAAATGGGATTCAGCAACCACCCCATTGGGTGACTGAGCAGCCTTTTAAGGATTGCATTTCTCACCTCCTGATATGAGGAAGGGGTTAGAAAAGGTGCTTTAAGGTTGAGATACCAAAAACACCTACTAAAACTTCTTCAGAGAAGATTCCACTCACCAAAGGTGCATGGAACGTGTGCACACTCATCGATAACACAAGATCCAATAGACCTGAAAGACAAACAATCCTTGTTGTGAGAGAACTCAGCAGGTATGGTATTCAAATAGTAGCCCTGAGTGAAACAAGGCTGGCAAATGAAGGCCAATTTACTAAACTCACAACTGAATAAACATTTTTTTTTTCTGGAGTGGTTGCATTGAAAGGGAATGCCTAGAAGCTGACATGGGTTTTACAATCAAAACTAATCTAGTCAAGTGTCTAGTGACAGATTCATGACAATGAGATTGTCACTTCCAGGAAAAGTCATGCCACCATCATTAGTGCCTATGCTGCCATAACAAACACTGATGAAGCTAAAGAAAAATTTTATGATGACCTGGAGACCCTTATCATTAATTTACCAAAAGAGGACAAGCTTATAATTCTGGGAGACTTTAATGCTAGAGTAGACTCAGATTACCAGACATGACAGGGAGTCCTTGGGAGGAATGGAGTTGGCAACAGCAACAGCAATGGTCACTTTCTATTGAAGATTGGTGCATCTCATGACCTTCTCATCACAAACACCATCTTACATTTACCTAAATGCAATAAAACTTCCTGGATGCACCCTTGTAACAAGCATTGGCATCTATTAGACTTTGTGATTGTAAAGAGAAGAGACAGACAAGATGTGAGAGTGACAAAGTTAATATGTGGTACCAAGTGCTGGACTGATTACAGACTCATCCTCTTTAAGTTAAATATTCCTATTCAGATTCAACCAAAGTGAAGGCCCCAAAATGAATACTAGAAGAATTAGTGTCAAGAGATCAGAGTGTCACTCTGGGTGGGAACAGTTTGTTGCTAACTTGCAGGGAAAAATGAACCAATGCACAGTTGACAACAATGGAGCAGAAAAGAAGTGGGCAGCTTTCAGAGATTTAGTGTACAGAATTGCATTTGCTCATCTGGACCAGAACACTCACAAACACCAACACTGGTTTGATGAAAATGATGGGGAAATACAGAAGCTGCTAAATGAAAAATGAGAACTCCATAGAGTTTACCTGCAGGGTTGTTCATTCATTTCTAAAAAGGCAGCATTTAATCCCATCAAAAGTAAAGTCCAAATGAAGCTTAGAGAGATGCAGGACTCTTGGCTCAATAAGAAGGAAGATGGAATTCAGTTTTATGCAGACAGTAACAAACCAAAATGCTTTTATGATGGCATGAAGGCTATGAGCTATTATGGTGCATCTCAGTTACTGATGGATCCACATTGCTCAACAAAAGTGACGTAATCCTAGAAAGATGGGCTGAACACTTCCATAGTGTTCTTAATAGACCTTCAACAATCAATGCAGAAGCCATTGACCATTTACCTCAGGTTGGAGTCAAGCAGTTCCTCACTGAAGTTCCAACTAAAGAAGAGGTTTTGAAAGTCATTAGGTTCTTTTCAAGTGGCAAAGCACATGGTGGTAATTCTATTCCAACTGAGCTCTACAAGGTGAGGGAATCCATTGCTCACACAAAAACTGACTGAAATTTTCCAGGTTATATGGCATGAAGAGGTTATGCTCCAAGAATTCAAGAATGCCTCTCTTGTTCATCTCCATAAAAGTTAAAGGAATAGATTGTCCTGTGACAATCACAGGGGTATTTCTCTTTTAGTCATTGCTGATAATATTCTCATCAGATTCCTTCTCAACAGGCTGATCCTTCACCTTTCTGAGAGCCAGTGTGGCTTCAGAAAGGGTAGAGGAACAGACGATATGATGTTTGCTGCCCAATGACTCCAGGAAAAATGCCAGGAACAGAACAGAGGTTTGTATAAAACATTTGTAATTCAGACCAAGGTCTTTGATACTGTCAGTTGTGAGGGCTTTTTATGGAAAATTATGTCAAAATTTGGTTTCCTGGAGAAGTTCATAAATATTGTATGTCAATTTCATGATGACATGCATGACCGGGTCCTGGATAGTGGATGACGCTCTGGAGATTTTCCAGTCACCAATGGAGTAAAACAAGTATGTGTCCTTGCTCCCATACTTTTTTAGCATGATGTTTTAAGACATGTTATCAAACACTGTCAGAGAGGTTGAACATGGCCTCAAAGTTATCCACCACATCAATGGTAAATTCTTTAACTTGAAAAGGCTATCACCTAAGACCAAAATGGAGGGAGTGTTGGTGCATGATCTTCTGTTTGAAGATGAAGTACAGATAAGTGCAGATTGCACTCAACCTCTGAAGCTGAAGCAACAAGGTATGAATCCATTCTCTGCTACTTGTGTTAATTTTGGTCTAACAATTAACACCAAGAAAACACAGCACCACACCATCCATATATGGAACCATTGATTACTGCAAATGGAGATTATAGTAAATGGAGTACTGTGGACAAGTTCACTTACTTTGGCAGTGTCCATTCCAAGGGGGTACACATTAACAATGGGGTTGACACTTGTATTGCCAGAGCTAGATCAGTATCTGGGAGGCTCCAAAAGAAAGAATGGGAGAGAAGAAGTATTAGACTGACTACCAAACTGACCGTTCATTACTCTATGTCTGTGAAACCTGGACAGTCTACCAGTACCAGTTCAGGAAATTGAATTGCTTCCATTTAAATTGTCTTAGGAAGATTCTGAATATCACCTGGCAGGAGAAGATGCCAGACACTGAGGTCCTTTCTCAAGCTAAAATGCCTAGCATTCCAGCATTACCACAGAGAGTGTGCAACTATAATGGAGTGGACATGTTGTTAAAATGCCAGACTTATACTTACCAACTCCCCTCCCCCCAAAAAATCTATTTTATGGAGAGCAAGTGGGCAAGGGGATTAAAAGAAGCAATACCGAGACATCATGAAGGTCCCATTGAAGAACTTTAGAACTGATTGGACAGCTTGGGAGACCGCCCAGTATGGTGTGCCCTCGTTAGTGAGGGAACTGCACTCTATGAGGAAGGCAAAATTGGAAGCTGCTCAAAGTAAATATGACATACATAAATTTAGAGTAAGTATCCTAGGTATTCACATAGACTATTTGTGCCCAACCTGTGGTAGAGCATTCTGAGTTCATATTGGTCTGATAAGCCACTGTAGAATACATTGTAATTTGTCTCAAACATAGTGATGTCATTTTGGTCTTCTTCAATAAGGAAAGAAAAAACCAACCAACCGTAGGTTGATTGATAGTGGCCAAGATTATCATGATAATACCTCACACACAATGTAAACTGAAAATATGACAAACTCTGAAATTTCAAACATGCCTACTTCCTTGACCCACCTTTCTCTCTGGATTCTACTCCATTACCCTTATTTCTATGTTCCTTGCTCTAAAGTTTCAAAGATGCTTCTATTGCTACTTTCTCCATTGAGTCAAATAAAAGATTTTTCCCTTCCTAGGTGGTTTTGGTGAGTTACTCTGCCATGAAGAATCTTTTATTGAATGATATCTAACAATTTTGGTTAATCTTCTGATGATGGAACTTTCTGAATTTGGCTAATTGTCCTCTGTTGAGACATATGGGGTCAGTCAGGGGACTCATATTTGAAGACTTTCCAATTTGTTAAGACTTGCCAGAGAGAGAGCTCCTCATCATAATGAAGCATTGTAATAGAGTTTAGGAGGAAATTGATGAAGGCACACTGTCTTCACATATTTTTTACTTTGTATACCTAATTACCTGGTATTGGGTCCTTGCATATGTATAATTATTTATTGAATAAATAAATAGCTGTAGTGAAGGATATAAGTGATTGAAAAGTAGCATGCTGTAGAACTGGGGTTCTTAACAGGATCTAAAAATATTTTTAATTAATAATTTTCAAAATAGTTGGTATCCTATCAAAATAATTAATATTATATATTTTATTTTATTCATTTAAAAAAATCTTGAGAGAGAATCAATAGGTTTCACCCATTTGTCAAAGGAAAAGTCCATCATACACACACACACACACACACACACACACACACACACACACACACACACACACACACACACACACACACGCGCGCAAAGATTTAAGAAACCTTGTTGTAGAGGATTAAAAAGTGACCCTGGAGTTGAGTTCTGGGTTCAAGTTTTGACTTTAAAACATGCTCACATTGTGATTATGTGCTAGTCTCTCTGACATCAATTTCTTTATTTATTATATAAAGGGTTTGAAGTAGATGTAGTCTGAATTTCCTTCCATCACTTTAATGGAACTATGAAAACTGAATCCAGGATAGTTCCATAAGATTAAAAGCTAAAGACAAGTTGTGCTTCTGCATCAGTGCAGGAAGTTTGTACTCTGGGAGTTCCCACATGAACAAAAATCACACATCCATTCCACCTTCCTACCATACCTGTCCCGCCACCACCACCACCACACATATACAAAAGTGCAGTCAGGCACATGAAATCTCTGTACCCACTCAACCATTATTCTTGAAATTTGTTTACTCAGTCAACTCATATTTCACTAGAGTGGGTGAGGCTAGAATGGGTAAGATTGAAGGATAAGAGATACTTCAATATAGGTGTAGGAAAAGGGGTGAGGGTTAATGGTTTGCTGAAGACTCATGTAAATAAGATTTTAATATATATATATATATATATATATATTCTTTTTTATTTGCTATCAATTATAATTGATGATACCCCTCAAAAAACCCCTCTTTTGTATTAAACTTTTGTTTCTCAAAATGAATCATCATCTTGGTGATATCTGACAATCTCTGGCTTATTCTAAACAAAAGTCTCCTAACAACTCTCTAACTGAGGAGAGATGGATGCTTCATTGGAGCTTCCTGAATATTTATAATGCTCAATGAGAACAACTTAAAGTTATTCTTAAAACAAAATTATTATTACTGCATATAGTGTTCTCTTGGTTCTACTCATTACACTGTTTATTATTTTGTGCTAGTTCTTCCATGTTTTTTATAAAGAATAAAGGAGCAGCTATCCAGCAAAATTCAGCAAGCACTTATTAATCATCTATTGTCTACAAAGTACTCTGCCAAGTACTAGACTATCAAAAAAAATAAAGAACACATTTCACTACTGAATGGTATGTAACACAGACGATTAAATACAAAAATTTCAAAAGAAAAAAAATGCCAAAAATGACAGCTCAGGACCTGAGCTGATCCTTGAAAGAAATTAAGACATTTCCAGGTATAAGGGAGGGTTCTTTAAACATAAGGGCAAGAGATCAAGTGTTGTGTCTTGTGAAGAGCAAGCATTGCTATTTGGCAGAAAGAGACTAAGGAAATGGGAAAACTATGAAGAAAATCTGGAAAAAGAGTTGGAGGCTGAGTTTAAAGAACCTTAATAGTAGGCTTGTGAGTTTTTTATTTTCTCCTAGAAGTAATTAAAGCTAATAAATGATTTTGGAAAGGGAAGTGATATGTCATCAATCTCTCAGGAAGCTGGTTTTTTTCAGTGATTTTAGATTAGAGTAGAGGAGAACTTCTTATCAGGGAGACCATTTAGAAAGTTATTATAATGGTCCAAATGAGAAATGAAGATGCCCTGAACTAGGATAATGGCCAAGAGAATAGAAAAAAGGAGACAAGAAAGTAATGAAAAGTGGAGTCAATAGAACCTGACAAGGGTAAACATGCTGAGTAAACATAAGGAAAGAATCAAGAATATTTGTGAAATTTTGAACCTTAAGTGAGTAGGACTCCAAATTTATAGCTAGAAGTAAACTGAAAAGCTATCAAATCTACCTTCCTCATTTTATAGATGAAAACACTATGGTATATATTAAGCGATCAGAATTAAACAACATCTGAAGTAGGATTTGAACCTAATTCTTCCTGATTCCACATCCAATGCTCTGATCATTGCACTATTATATTCCTCATCCTTGTCCAAAATAAGAGGAACAAATCTGGTATTGGAGAGGGAATGTTACATGTGTTGAATTTGAGATATCTATGGGATAAGCAGGTAGAGATATTTGTTGGACATTTGATAATGTGGCTCTAGAATTCAGAAGAAACATTTTTAGATTTTAAAAGCATCTGAATAACCTCAAGAAAGAAAGTTTACAAAGTGAAGAGAATTGAACCCAGTCAATGGCATATGAGATAGTCTGGCAAAGAGGTAGGAGATAGATATTAATCCAAAAGAGATGGAAAAGTCTTGGTCAGACATGTAGGAAGAGAACCAGGAGAATACAAATGTCACAGGAATCAAGAGAGGAACGAATATCCAGGAAGGGGGGGATAGCAATGCCAAAAGCTTTGGGAAAATCAAAGTGAATGAAGTCTGAGGAAAAGATACTGTATTTTGCAGTTTAAAAATCATTGGTTACTTGAAGGAAGCAGCCAGTCTAATGATGGTGTCTGAAGTAAGGTTAACAGAGTCTGACAAGTAATGAATGGTGAGACAGTAGAATCAGTAGACATGCTTGAATTTTAAGAATTTGGCAGGAATAGAGAAAAGAGAAATAGGACGATAACTTAAGGGAAAAGTTGGGTTCCAGTTTAGCTAGTTCATTTCTAGATCTCAAGGAAGAGAAACAGACTGCCACATTCCTTAAATTAAATCATAGAGTTTAATTTATCATGATACTGAGCACATAGAAGACTATAAGTTTTTACAGGATTGAATTAATTTCTTGAATCAAACCATAAAGATACAGGTGTTGTTCAGATTCTTGGTCCAATCTGTTTGTCATCTGTCTTTTTTTGAAACCTCAGTAACAAGTTACTACTACTAAGAAAAGCATCCTTACAGTAAAGAGCTATAGATTGTCTATGTGTTACCAGTAGCTAGGAATAATAGCATTTGATGCTCGGGAAATTAAAGGGATAAAAGATCTTTTTGTGTGTGTGTGTGTGTGAACATCAACTTATGGTCAGCAGACCCAGGTCTTTTTGAAGAACTGGATCAGTTAGATAAGGAAGTCCATAGGGTTTTTTGGTGACAGAGGCTAGTCACAAATGTCTCACTCATTCTAGTAATTTCTATCTTTCTCCTCACCTTTATTTGAAAAGAGAGTAGTCCAATCTGTCCATACTGAATTACAAATAAAGTTGTTTTAAGGATAGCAGAAATTAGAACATGTTTGTAGGAAACAGACAGGAAGTCATGGTCAGGGGGCTAAAATTAAAAAGGGACTGAATGTGAGAACTATTACAGAAATAGCAATTTAAGATTTGGTAGCAAAGGAGAAAGAGAGAATAAGAAAGAAAGAGAAATAAAGATAGAGTCAGAGACAGAGAATACCTATATTTCAACCAATCAGTTAATAAGCATTTCTGAAGCACTTTTCATAGACCAGACATTTCATGTAGCACACAAAAATAAAACAGTAATTTCCCCAGTCCTAGAGGAGTTTATGACTTATGGGCACTAACTACAAAATTGAGGGCATTTGTTCAGGCTTATCCACCTTTAATGTCCACCTGTCATCCAACTCTCAGCTGTGCCTCCAAGAAGCTGTAGCATGTGCAACAGTAATCAAGAAGAGAGAGTAAGGCCGATGACTTTGTATGACTCTGCCACACTTAAATCCAATGTGTATGCAAATTAAGACATCTTTGGTCTTCTGTGAAAATGAAGGATAAACAAGGACTACAAAGCTGGCCACTCAGATAATGGGAAAATAATGATATATTCATGAATTATCCTTATATTTGCCACTCACTTCCAATAGGCAAAGGCATTTTTCCAACCCCTCAATAATTAGATTTTTTTTTTTTGCCAACTAGAGAGGATATCTTTCCATTTGACTCTTTTCTTCTGGAATTAATGAATCGCTCCCTTTCATTTAAGAGAACGGGGAAGAATCACTAACTTCAAACATCTCCCTTCACAAATTAGACAGAAATCTTGCTTTCACTCCACTCACCTATCAGAGGTAATTAGTCTGTTGTGGTACCCTGAGTGAGTTCTTTTAATGCTTGAGTAATAGGGGAAGGGAGTTCCTGGTCCTTAATGGAAGCTTTCCAATGCAGCTGTATACTCATTGCTATGAAGTGGGGATCTGCTGTTCATTAAAGAAAACCTACAATATCAGAATTCCAAGAGACTTGTACTAGGACAAATTTGGCATCAATTAGACTAAATTTAGAAAAATGAAAGAAAGAAGATTGAATGAAAAGGGTTTTAAGAAAAATAGTTCATCTAAAGTTTAGGGAAAGAGAAAAGATGAAGAGGTGATGGAGTCCTAGGAAAATCTGAGAGCTGCTTGGTCACATTTGAGGTCCTGAGCCCATGAATAAGTGAAAGAAACCTCAATTAACTCCTTACAAAGAAATTAACAACTGGGAGCTGGAACTGGAGCAAGTCCAGCTTCAAAATATTGCAGTAGCAGTCATTCTATCTATAAATTACTTACTGTGTGCCACACAATGCCCTAGGTACTGGAGATACAAAGAAAAATGCTCTCAAGGAGCTTACAGTCTAATGAGGAGATAACATACAAATAGTCATGTACAAACAGATATAGACAAGATAAATTGGAAATAATCAACAGAAGGAAAGAACTGGAATTTAGGAGAAACAAAAATGCTTCTGCAGAAGGTAAGAAGGCAGGAAAGAAGGCAGGAAAACCAGGAGGCAGAAAGGAGCATTTGAAGTATGGGGGACAACCAGTGAAAATGTCTGAAGTTTGGAGAGAGATTATCTTGTTCAGAGAACAATAAGAAGATCATTGTCAAAGGATCATACCTGGGGATATATAAGGAATTAGAAAAGTGAGTAGTGTCTGCAAAGACGGAAGATCAAACAAGATTTTCTGTTTGATCCCTAAGTTTATTGAATAGAGGTGGTGGTTAGATAATTAGACCTGAACTTTAAGAAGAAAACTTTGAAATGTTTGTGGACAGTAGATTAGAGTGGGTAGAGTCTTGTGTCAGGAAGACCAACCAGTAAACTGTTGCAGTAGTCCAGGGGTGAGATGATACTTGAGGGCAGTAGTAGAGGAGAGAAGGAAGGATGTGTGAAAGATGCTGAGTGAAATTTTCCTTTCATTCTGGAAGAAGACCATGACATCCATCAGTTGATGCTATGAGAAGCAAAGGGAATTGGATTTAAGTGAAGGGGGCTACACTAACTCACCACTCTCACTTTCTTTTCTGGAGCCAGTTGGGACCAGTGGCTAGATATGAATCAGGAGGACTAACAATGGCCCTGGCAATCATTGTTAAGTGACTTGCCCAGGGTCACATTGCTGAGAAGTGACAAGTATCTGAGGCCAGATTAGTATTCAAGTCCTCCTGACTCTTGGACTGGTGCTCTATCCACTGTACCACATAGCTGTCCATATGTTGTGAAAGAGATTAGGAAGATAAAAATCAACAAATTTTGGCAACAAATTTGATCTAGGGGAAGAAATAGACTTAGGAATCATATATAACACCTAGGTTATGAACCTGAATGATTGAGAGGATTGTGGTACTTTTAACAATAAGGAAATTTGGAAGAAGGCAAAGTTTTGAATAAAAGATAATTAATTCAATTTTAAACATACTGAGTTTAAGATGTCCCTAAGACATCCAGTTTAATGTGTCTAATAGGCAGTTGGAAACATAAGACTAAAGGTTGGCAGAAAAATTAGGCCTGGATGAATCCATCATTTTCATTTGCCATTAATAGGACCAGGTAGTATCTAGGAAGCACTGCCATTCTTTGTTTTCTCACAATGAGTGCTCAACATTGGTTTGTGAATTTCATAGCTAGAATCTATAAACCAATCTCACTTTTTTGAACATGCTGTATAATAAAATAAACAGTCAATGGAAGTAGGATTCTGCTTTGGCTAGAGTCATAAACTTTCTACTCTTTGCAAATAATATGTGTTTCTACATGTTAGAAAATTTTGGACTCTATAAACTTACTTAAGTAGAATGATGAAACCTGCAATGCTCATGCATAAAATGTTATCACAGCCAAAACTAACATGAACTCAGTGAGAATTCCTTAAGGGATCAACAAGTTTCAATACAATCATAATATTTTACTATACTCACTCAATTACATTTATTTTAAATGGAAGTACATCAAACAATGCCAGATGTTTGCAATAATCACCTATCATCAGGCTATATATATACACACACACACACACACACACACACACACACACACACACACACACACATATATATATAAAGAATATCATTATAGAAGAACATCTAAAGAAGAGTTTTATAGAAATTTAAAAGTGGGATGAAAACAATTAACTTACAGCAGTAGGGGACATACCATAAAATTTCTCAAGTAGCTATTTCCAATTTCAAAATAAGATAGAGAGATAAATTTCTGTACTAAAGATAATTTATATTTTTGACAATAAATCATGATTCCCAATCTAAAGATGAGAAGGACCTCAGAAACCAATATGATCCAATTCTCTTTTACAATTGAGGAAAGATTATAATTGTATTAAATCTTATTTATTCCTTAAGGAATTTTCATTAGACTTATGGGAGTTATTGCTTTCTTATGTAATCTTGGGCATGAATATTGCAGATTTCATCACTCAAGTTAATTGAGTTTGCTCAAGTAACATGACTAGTGCTTGAAACAGAATTTCAATCCAAATCCTCTGACCCCTTAATTGTACTATACTGTGTTCCTTTAAGTGACAACATGGTATAGTAGATAAATAGTCAGTCTCAGAGGAGGCAGCAAGATGACTTGCATTCAAGTCAGCCCTCTGACACATACTAGGTACATGAACCTGTGGAAGTTACTTATTCTTACTTATCCTCATGTGACAATTCTATAAATCACTGGGAAGGTAAAAATTTTCATTGATAAGAGGTAGTTTATTCATTGGAAATTTCCTCCATTAGTGAAATCTCAAGTCCAATCACATACTATCATTACTCATAATAGAAATGTGAAACTTAAGGTTATATTTAAATTTCACTCTCTTTAAAATTGTTTTCTCAATTTCAATTTTGCTGAGATTTGCTCCAATATTTAATATACTCTAAAACACAGTACTGGAGATGACAGCATCCAAATGTACAAAAGAAAGGAATTTACTTTTAATCATCATCTGGATGTCTTTGAGTTTATTTTCTTTCATAAAGTTCCAAGTTTATTCACTTAATATCTTCCTATTTCCCAAATTACAAAAACAGCTCTTCTTACCTGTGAATCTTTGCAAAGATCATTTCTTATGCCAGGAACCTCAGTCCTTTCTTATTGTCCATCTGAGCCATTGCCTATCTCTACCCCTAATAATATGTGCGATTCTCAGAGAAATCAAGTGACATTACTGAAAGCACAATACTTAAGAACTTATTTTACTTATTTTTTTTCTTTCAGGTAGCTGTAATCTACCCTCCTCATTCAGATCCATTGAATAAGAGAAATAAAATCTTTGCAACAAAGATTCTAAATAAAGAAAACAACTTCTCAAGTTAATCATTTCTCCCTAACCCAAAATGTGTCTCAATCTGTACCCTGAATTCAACACAGATATCAAGATACTGGTAATATGCTTCATTATCAGTTTCCTAGAATTATTTTAGGTCTCAATTCAGAGTTCTTAAATCTTTCAAATTGTTTGTTTTTAAATGGTTATTGTCTTTTGTAATTGTTTTCTTGATTCTGCATCCTTCACCCCATATTAGTTAAATATTTCTTCCCAGGTTTCTTTGAAGTCTTCTTCATTTTTTATAGCACAATAGTATTCCATTATATTCATATACCATAATTTGATCAGTCATTCAATAATTGGTAGGTGCTGCTTTAGATTCCAGTTCTTTTCCCTCATAAAAAATCTACTCTAAATATATTCATAAATTTATGGAACCTTTTTATTCTTTTTAAAATTTCTTTAGGGTATAAGCCTAGTAGTGGTATTGCTGGGTCAAAGAGAATGTTCAACTTAGTAACTCTTGAAACACAGATCCAAAATGCTTTCCAGAATGGATGGATGAATTCACAGTTCACAAAGAAGATATTAATGCCAGCCAAATCAAATATTTTCAAAATAAAAAGACATCAGAGATAATCTAATCTAACTTCCTCCTTTTCTTCCTTTATGCATTAAAAAAATGAAAGTTCAGAGAGATTTAGAGACAGTGTCTATGGTAACACAGGTAATAGAGTATATAGCAGAGTTTAGAATTTAACATGGATCTTCTGATTCCATATCCAGTGCTTATTCCAATATACCATTTGGTTAATCAAAGTTCATAGTATTCAATTTGTAATCCAAGGCCTCCCTATTTCAGGAGCTATTTTTTGATTAATCTGGTTCTCATTCCTTTTAGTTTAGTTGGCAGATCTGTCAATGCTATCCTGGAATTACTGTAGGCTCATTAATTTGTATCTCCTCTTCTAGATTCTAGAAGAGTGCAGGGACCAGTCTACCTTTAATCCTAAATGCTTAGCTTGTTTCTCTTCTCTCCATGGGCCTTCCATTGACTTCCTATTGGGAAGAACCTAAGAATTCAGGCCAGATCACAAGTGTGCATCTTTGGCAGAGATCTGCCAAAGACTGATAGATTTGCTGATGCAGCTGATGAACCCAACTCATGTGACCATCTAATTATGGGCAGTTAAATTCCTAAAGGCACTCATCACAGTAGAGAAAAGCACAGCCTTAGGATACAAAGGCTCCAACCATTCCTCAGTTTAAGGAGACTGAAGTTCAAAAGCTAAGGAACATTTTTCTACCCATTAACAAGCAGCTGAGGTATCTAATAATTGGAGAAGAGGGTGCAATTATTCAGGGAGTGTACGATGTTCTAATAGTAAGTCACCTTGATATTTATGGGCAATTATTCCATGAATCAAAGACCACTATTAGACTATAATGTATGCCCAGATATACATCAATGGGACTATAAAATTGTACAAAGGCATCCAATATGAAATTATATATTGCATATAAATCTTTTATGCTTAAGATGTTACATGAGAATGTAAAAGGTCTCCTAGAGAGAAGTATTACAAGGGAGAGTAAGTATTGTATTGGCAGGACATCAGGACAGGGAATAGAAAATCTTAATTCCTCTGGTACCAAGAAACTTGGTACCATTAGGCGAATTGCTTGGCTTCTTTGGACCTCAGATTTCTCATCTGTAAAATGACAGGACTAAATTATCTAAGATCCCTTCCAGTTCTAAAATTTGATGAACTAAAATCCACAAAAGAGAGACAGAACATCTTAGTATTGAGAAAGATGGCCTCAAAGTCAAGAAGAACAAGGCAAAAGTCCCACTTCTGACATATTAGCTGTGTGACCCTGGGCAAGTCACCTAAATTCTTAATAGTCTGGGAAAACTCTCCAAGACTCTCAGCTACAGAGTAGGTACAGATATGCATTGGTAGAGGGAGTTTCAAAGTCTAATTTCTGTCTATATCTAAAGTCCACAAAAGAGTCATTCATTCCATATTTACTGAGTGTTTACTCTGGAGTATTTTGTCTAGGTGCTGCATGGTGACAAAGATTCACAAGACACAGTGCAGTTCCCTGTACTCCTGAAAATTAGTGTATTCAGACAGGTAACACACACAGAAATAGTAAGGGCTAATACATACCAGATGCTAAGAGAAAGCATGATTGCTTCTAAAATATTGGAGTGAGCTGGATATCAGGAAAGATGACACGTAGGATCTGAACTGAAAGAAATTATCAAAGGAGAAAGGAAATAATATTAATGAAAAAAGTAATCCATTAGAGCATTGAAGACAGTCCTTACCCAGTTTTCCAACCTCTGTCATCCCCTTTATTGGTTTATCTTCCTCCTGCTGTCCCTAAAACTGAATTTTCCTCAAGCCTCTGTCTTTTGTCCTCTTCTTTTTCTATCTTGTAAGTTCAACTATTCTTGAGACTTCAATTATTACCTCCAATGATCCCAAATGCCTATCTAATCCAGAAATTTCCCCAACTCCAGTCTTCACCCTTTAATTGCCTGCTCATCCATTCTGAAGAAATGACCCATCGATATGCAAAACTCAGCATATTTATAATGAAATTCATCATTTCTTTTCCTCAAAACCCAGCTTTTTCAACTTTTCCAGTTCTCTATAACCCCTCCCCCCAGTAATACAGGCTCACAACCTCAGAGACATGTTTGACTCTATTAATACCTGACCCCAGACATCTTGACAGTATCTTTTTTATTTGTTTCTCTCCTCTTCATACACAAGTATACTACCCTAGTTCAGACTCTCATTTCTTCATGTCAGACTCTCCCTTCATGTCAGTGTCTTAATTGGCTTCCACACTACTGTTAGAAATATCTTCCTAATGTAAAAATCTAATCATGTCTTCTCTTTGGTCAAACATCCCCCAGTTCTTTGCCAGGAACCTACTTCCTTCATGTCTTGTCCTATTAAAATATTTTTTCTTCTTTTAAGAACATAACGAAGTTCCACCTCGTCCAGGAAGGTTTCCTTGATCTCCTCAGTGGAAAATGAATTGCCACTAAAATTTCTTGCCACATTGTCTAATTTTTCTCATTGACCCTATTTCCACACCATGCTACTTATACTCTGATCATCATCTTCAAAGGGCAGCTAGTTGGTGCAGAGTACAGAGCACTGGCCTTGGATTCAGCAGGATAGGAGTTTGAATCCAGTCTCGGACACTTGTTACTTGCTAGTTGTGAGACCTTTGGCAAGTCACTTAACCCTGATTGCCCTGAATTCTGGGCTGTCTCCAGTTATCCTGATTCAAATCTGGCCACTGGACCCAGACAGCTCTGGAGGAGAAAGTGAGGCTGGTGAGTACCCTTCACTCGAATCCAAGTCACATGTGCTTGTCATATCATCATTTCCCTGATGTCATGGTCTTCTTCAAAACTAAATGACAAACATGTAGATGTGCCCACTGCTACCTGGACTTCCTGATTTGATAGCTGAAATTTTTCCATTGCTTTTTCTCCCTCAAAATGAAACCTCTTTTCCACTAATTTACCATTTCCTCTGCATGCTTTCCCCTCTCACCTCCTTCATACATTACCTCTATTAGAACATAAGCTTCTATAACACAGGGACTGTCATGCTTGCTTGTAAATGCTTCTTCAGTTCTTAGCATGGTCCTAACATATGGTAAAGGGAAGTAATTGTTCTATCTTTATATGTATGTATCTATCTATCTATAAACCATTCTATATTATAACATTCATATGTATATGCTCACCTTTTCTCTTCTTGGGATATAAACACTAGGTTCTTCTTTTTTTTTTAGGTTTTTGGAAGGCAAATGGGGTTAAGTAGCTTGCCCAAGGCCACACAGCTAGGTAATTAAGTCTCTGAGACCGGATTTGAACCCAGGTACTCCTGACTCCAAGGCCGGTGCTTTATCCACTATGCCACCTAGTTGCCCCTAGGTTCCTCTTTAAGGGCAAAGTTAAAACTGTTTTTCATCTTTCAACCTTAGTACTTTATCAAGCAAAACTTAAGAAAGTTAATTGAATGATTCAGTTCAAGAAAGGAATTCAAAATTAATCTAGGCCTCAATTTTTCAGAAGAGGAGATCAAACCCAGAAAAACTAAGTTATTTGTCCAAATTCATGGAGAGCAATGTCTGATGTCTCTAGATCCAGTATATTTACTGTAGTTGAGTCAATAAGCATTCATTATGCTTATTATATACCAAGCACTCAGGTATCTGATCAGAATACAAAAACAAATAGAAATAGTTCTTTCCTTCAAGTAGCTTACATTCTAAAAGGGTAGGACAATAAATACATCAAAAGAAGCTGAAAGTCAAGGAAAAAATGGTTTGAAATTGCAAGGGAGCAGGAGAAACTGCAGAGTCGGGAATGCAGTCCTTAAAATAGAGATTCTGAGAGGAAACAGTCAATCAGAGGGAGAGAGACAGAGACAGGCAGAGACAGAGACAGAGACAGAGATAGAGGGTGAAGAAGCAAAGGTTATATCCCAGAAGTCCAGGGGTGGAGTAAGTTTTCAGAATGAAGAGTTTTCTTTGGCATGAAAGAGAAAGTCCAGAAGAGAGTTAGGAGTGCAGTACTGTTTGTTGATATTATATCTCAGGAAACTGAAAATGTATGCCTTCTTAATGATATGATTACATTGGCCTGAGAATTGCTTTCTCAAGTTTATTGTTTTCTAAGTTTTTTAAGAATAAAGTATCATACTATTACTAATTATTTTTATATTTGTAATTATATCTAAATATATAGTTTAGGTGAATTATTTGTATAAATTGTTGTTCATTACTTTTAAATTAAAATTTCAAATAGACAACATCTTTGTTGCTAAAAGCATTTCTATAATGCTATTTAATAAGTTGTATAACTTCATATTGCTCCTATTGGTCTCTTTTTGTTTCCTGTCTCCTTACCTATATCTCTCCTCTCCATACTCAGTAGTCCCAATGTAGCTGAAAGGATACCACGAAAGATACCAAAAACAACCATATCTCTCCTATTCGTCATAACCCTTCAAAACCTCACTCATAATCTAAGTCCTATCATGAAAATGATCTCTGAATCAATCAGGTGTTTGAATAGGGAAAGATTCAGAACAAAGAGTTGAAGATAGGAAATATTGCTCATTTAACATGCGTAACTAAAGTAGAACAAATACTTTGTCTCAGATAAATCAGTTCACATACTACTGGAGCATATAAAGATTTCTTTAAATAGGTATTAAGTATTGTCTAATTTGGCTTTCTAGTCTGACATTTGAAAGGTGGAACTAGAAAAAGGGAGACAGACAGACAAACATACAGAAAGACAGAAAGGCAGACAGAGACAGGGACAGACACAGAGACAGAAAGAGAGAGAAAGTTGAGGTCAGGAGAGGCAAGTAAAGGAGAGGAGAAAGGAAAGGAGAAAGGGGAGGGAAGAGAATGAGAGAGGAAAAGAAGGGAGAGGAGAGAAGAGGAGAGGAGAAAGGTGAGGGAGAAAAAAGGAGAGGGAGAGGGAGAGGAAGGGATAAGAGAACAGAAATTAAGGGGTCAGTCTGGAGGCAAGAGCTGCTAGTAGGCTGGCTCTGTGGAAACTCAGATGGGCTTCAGTAACAATAGCATCTCATATACTTTCTTTTTTCCATTGCCTGTCAGAAAATTGAAAAACGAAAATAGCAGAGAAAGGGAAAAATCAAATTATTTTTCACTCCTATTCTCTGACCACTTTTTCACAAGGTGCAGAGGTTGTCCAGAGAAGAAAATTGCAGGCAAGATACAAACAATTCCACTTTGAAACTAAAATTAACAAAGAAGTAAATCTATAGTCCTCTCAATTGTTTTGCTGGATTTTCCCAAACTTTTCTTATAATTTTTTCATTGGCATGAGTGGGTGGTGGACTTTGTAATGCTATCTCTTTGAATGGTGTTATAATTTGTGAAGGAAATGATTATGGTAATAATAATTCATGTTTATACAGGTCAATAAAAAGGTACAGTTAAAAAATGGGTAAAAAAATAAGACTGAAAATAAAGTATATAATTGACTTTTAATTTCTGGTTTACTTCTTTTCTGGAATATTGGATTTTTGTCTTATTATTAATAAATAACTTCATAATTGAACAACCAGAATGCAATGTTTTTTAGCTCAATTCAATTCAACATATGAGGTCACAATGACTGAAATAACTGAACAACAACTACTAATGGAAAGCATTGTACCACATTCCAATACAACATAAGTTTCTTGAAATCAAGACTATTTTCTCTTTTGTATTTCTACCCCCAAGAGGCAGTGTTAGAGAGTTTGGTCATAGGGGTCACAAGATCCGAAGTTTACATTTAGCTTCTTATATTTACTAACTCCGTGACCAGAGGATGATCTCTCAGTTTTCTGACTAACAGTGAGGCTCAGATGAGATAATATCTGTGTAACCTGATTGAAAATACTCCCCTACTCCTCATCAAGATGCACTGTCATGGAGAACCTCAATGGGACCATAGCTATTTGCTGGTCTAAAATGTAAACAGGCATCCAAGAAAGTCCAGGTCTTTTCGAGATTTAGTGCCCTCAAAGAGAAGATCAGCTCACTCCCCCCCCCCCCCCCCAAGGAGGGAAACTAGACAGGAGATATGAAAGGAAAGATACAAGTGGAAAGGAAAAATTATAAACTGTACTATAGTCTATGATCTTGGCAGAGAGCAGCACAAAGTTGCTCTCTCTTTGACAAAAGTTATAGAAAGAAATGTAAATCCTTTGTAAAACTATGTAGGGAACAAAAAAGTATGTAAATGAGATGAGAATGAATGATTAGGTGGAGTCAACTGTGGCTGATGAAAGTAAATGCAATATAATCCATAGGTCCTTTCTCAACCTTTTCCCCCAAAGCATTGATCACAAATTTTCACCTAGATTTTAAATTTCAACTCCTTTTCTTTGTCACTTCCTCAGACCAACTAGGAAGAAGAGGAAAAGAGAGAAACTGATAGACAAACTTGGCTGCACTTTGTCTTGTATCCTCTTAACATTGCTTTGGTGTCTATCCATGTTAACTATGCTACTTGAGGCTATTAATAGATTATCTGATCATTAGTAATGATTTTTATTTACTCTTGTGGGTTGGTGAAGGACAAGACTGAGAGAGAGAAAGCCTATCCTTAGGGATAAAACATAGGACTTGAGTTAATTAGAGAGAGAGAGGTAGGAGAGGAGAAAGAGAAAGAGAGAAATAGGGAGACTGAATATACACATACATATATATATATATGTGTATATATATATATATATATATATATATATATATATATATACACAAAGAGAGAGAGACAGACACACACACATACAGAGAGAGAGAATTTGCACTTTTTTAATGTTTCAGTGCATCCCAGAGCAAATCCAACAGATTGTCTGGAAATAGAATTAAAAAGGGGACAAACCTGTGAATCTGTGTGGCAGAGTGGGAGGGGTGGAGGACATGGAATAGTTGCCTCAAGTGTCCCTGTTTCCAGCCTAGATGGGTCTAGCATATTGAAGGTGCACTTTGGTATGTAAAAAACTTAAAAGCTTTAAATCTCTAGATCTCAAGGACTGCAGAAAAACGGTTTTCACCTTCAAGCTACTTCCATTATGCTGGAATTTTATCATAAGAATAATACTCCTCTCTTCAATATTGATTTTTATTTCAAAGAATGATTTTTTAGCAAAGCAAACTATTCATTAAAGGACACTAACTTTTTTTTTTCTTTTCCATCATTGGAAACTGTTTTCAGAGGCACTCAGAAAGTTCTCAAGTCATTTTCCTTGTGAAAACTTGTCCCTAAGTTTGAAGTCTTTGACAGACTAAGGAAAAATGTAATCTCTTCAACTACGCACATATACAGACAAACACACATACACACAATCTATGCAGTAATCCTATGCAGTAAGCTATGCAGTAAAAGTTCACACTTCATCAACTGTATTATATTATGGGTTGCTGAAGGACTGATTAGGTGGGTCAATTAGGGAAGTTATTAACTGAGAAATGAACTATGGTTCTGAACAACCAAATTCTAACATTCTAGCTGCTTTTCAGGTTGTTATACATCTTGATGAGTCAATTAGGTAGTGCTCTGCATAGAGCACTCCACCTGAAATCAAATAGACTCATATTCCTAAGTTCAAATATGGCCTCAGACACCAGCCATGTGACCCTGGGCAAGTTAATAAACTGTATTTGTATCAGTTTCCTCAATAGTTAAATGAGCTGGAGAAGAAATGAAAAATCATTCTAGAATACTTTGTGCATATATGTGCATGCATACACTCAAATATACACACACACAACTCATAAGGGATCACAAAGAATCTAATATGACTACAAAAATAGATCAAAACAACAAATGTATCCTTGATCTTAAATTCAGACACTGGATAGTGTACATTTGGTTGCTCTGTAAGAATGTATTTATAACAGGGAATGTATGAAGACATTCTAGAAATGGATTTGAGTTTTTAACCAACTTACTACTTGAATATCATCTAATAAAAATACAAAAATCAAAGGACCTTTAACAAGTCACATAGGTTGAATGTCACTGACTCTTTCTGATGGTGTTACACTATAGAACAGCAGCAAAATATAACTTCTTTTTACCATAATACTGTTAGAGATAGAAATATAGACTTCTGGTGTCTAATCAAAACTACAAAAAATAAGAAAATATTCCCCAGTCACCATTGGTTTAGGTTTCTTTTATTCAAAGTGAATAAACAGAAATGAAAGCTTGACACCTGGCAGACATCCTTCAGCAAAGCTCAGGATCTCTACCAGGGATAGAGAAAGATCAGAAAGAAGACAAGCTCTTTCTTATTCTTTTCCAGATATCAATTCTAGGGCAGTTATTCCTGACATCAAGGAAAAACTCCTAGAACAAAAGGGCATGGAGTCACTAGCCCCATCTGTGCCTCTTTGGCTCAGGAGTGCTGGTAAAGATATTACATTAGCAATTTAGGATGAAGAAAAGAAAAAAAACAGGGCAAACCCCCTTTTGTGAAGGTATATTTAAGGGGATCAAACAATAGACAAGAAGGAGGAGGAGGAGGAGGGAAATGAGAGCTGAAAACCTAAACTAAAGCACTCATTAAGCAAATCTTCACCTGACCTTTTAGACAAAAGGTTTCCATTTTTAAAGCTGACTAGGGAGTTATATACATTAGCCCACTGCAAAAAGATACTTTGATAAAGTGTGCTTTAAATGTCTTGTTTATTTACATATATTTTATCTATTAGAAACCATTTATTATATAATGCTGCTTTTATTTTATATTTATATTTTTATTAATAAAAACTATGTTTCCTTTTAACTCAATATTTATACTACAATGAATTTGATGTCAAAATCTCCTCCACTGTTACCTTTAGTCAATACGCATTTATTAAGAACTTACTATGTGGAAGGCACTCTGCTAAGTGATAAGGTACAAAGAAAGGACAAAGACAGCCATTGTTCTCAAGGTGTCACAGTATAATGGGAGAGACAACATGGATGAGTTATGGGTATACAAGATATATTATTGACAAAAAGAAGGCATTTGTATTAAGAACGCTTGAGAAAAACTTTCTCTATAAGGTAGGATTTTAACTGGGCCTTGAAGGACACCAAGAGGCAAGAGATGGATATGAGGGAGAAGAGAAATCCAGGCATGGGAGATAACCAGTGAAAATATACCCATAGAATCAAGACAGGTAGTATCTTATTTGATAAATAGCAAGTATGTTAGTGTTATAGTTTCCCAGAGTATACCTAAAAGTGAATAAAGTATAGGAAGACTGTCAAGACAGGAGAAGAACTTTGTTCATTTGTTTATAAAATGGGAACATTAGTAAAGGTTTTATTTGTTTGTCAAGAAACAATTTAAAAAAAACAAAAGAATTGGGGGGAAAAGGAGAAAAATATGAAAAATCTCACTTGGAAAAAACAACTGACCTGGAAAAATCGATCATATGGAGACAATTTAGGAATTATTGGACTACCTGAAATCCATGATAAAAGAAAGAGCCTAGACATATCTTAATAAATTATTAAAGAAAAATGACTCTGATCCATTAGATCCAGAGAGTAAAATACAAATTGGAAGAATCAACCGTCACATGCTGAAGGAGGCAACCAAATGAAAACTGTAGGATTATTATAGACAAATTCATGAATTCCAAGGTCAAAGAAAAGATACTTCAAGCAGCCAAGAAATTATTAAAATAACACAGAGCAACAGACAGGCTAACACAAGATTTAGCAGCTACCAAGATAAAGGAATAGAGGACTTAGAATATGATATTCCAGAAGACAGAGCAGTTCAGATTATAAACAAGAATAATCTACACAGAAAAACTTGAGTGCAATCTTTCAGGGGAAAAATAAACATTTAATAATGAAAAGACCAGAGTTGAATAGAACATTTTTATATTCAGATAACTGATTCAAGTAAATCATAAAAAGATAAAAATGAAAGAGTAATCATAAGGAATTTGATAAAATGGAACTATTTACATTTCTATATGGGAACATGATACATGTAACTCCCAAGAACTTTATCATCATCATGGCAGTTACAAGGAGTTTAAAATGAGTTTATGTAGATATAGGACATGGGTGTGAGTTGATTATGTGGGAATGATCTTTCCCCCAAAATGAAGGAATAAGAAAGTGGGATACATTGGGATAAAGGAGGAGGTAGAGGCAAATTGGGGAAAGCTTTCTCACATAAAAAGCAAAAAAGGAAGAGCTTTGATAATGGAGGAGAAAATGGAGAGAGTGACCGGGCAAGGCTTGAATGGTACTTTCACCAAAATTGGTTCAAAGAGGGAAAAATATATATGTACATATGAAGTAGTGAACTGATCCAACCATTCTAGAGAAAAATTTGTAACTCTGCCCAAAGGGCTCAAAAACTGTGCATATCTTTTGACTCAACAATGCCACTACTAGGTTTGTACCCCAAAGAGATCAAAGAAAAAGAAAGTAGAACTTTATGTACAAAAAATTTTTATCAGCTCTTTTTTGTGGTGGCAAATAATTAGAAATTAAGAGGATACTCACATGGTTGAACAAGTTGAGGCATATGAATGTGGTTTCAGAAGAAATATGGCAAGAACCTTATTAATTGATGTGTGAAGTGAGAAGAACTGAGAAATCATTGTGCATAGTAACAGCAAAGTTGTGATGTAATGTGAAAGACTTGGCTACTTTGATCAATAAAGTGATCTAAGACAATTCCAAAGGACTCATGATGAAAAAATGCTATCCATCTCCAAAGAGAAAACTAATTAATTCTGAGTGCAAATTGAAGGGTTGAATAGCTTTCTCTCTTTTTTTTACAATATGACTAACATGGAAATATGTTTTTCCTGATTTCATATGTTGAATTTATATAATTTTTCTTGCTATCTCAGTGAGTGGGGAAGGGGTGAGAGGGAGAAAAAATATGGAACTCAAAATTTAAAAAGAAAAAATAATAAATGAACTTAAAAAAATGACACCCATCCTGTGCTCTTGGATTTCCATCTATGTCTTCCTACTCTGATACTTATTACCAGTACAAAGGCAGAACAGTCTGATTCTCCATTTCTTCATCTATGGAACAAAAGGGTTGGCTTTTATGGATTCAGATCCTTTTCTTTTATAGATCAAGGATCATAAGATCTCAAAGTTTATAGGATCAAAGCTTTAATTCTGGGATGAACTTTTATGACCATATAATCCAACTCCCATTTTCTTACAACAGAAAATTCAGGCCCAGAGAGGGGAACCTTGCCTAAGATTACAGAGGAAGTCCCAGAACTAGGATCTTCCAAAGTCTCCTGACCACTCCTGAATGCTCTCTTTTCAGTCTCCAAGTGTAGCATTCTTATGGATAACTCTTTATTGACAGTATCCTCATTTAAACCTTCCAATAGCCCTATGGAATAGGCACCATAGATATTTTAGTTTTATCCAAACAACTTTGTTATTTCATTTCCTCATTTATATAACACTTTTGATAGCATGCATTGACTGACTTCTGTGTAATATGGGACCTTAACCACCATGTTGTTTTACAACAGAAGTATTAGGAATTAGAGATAAACATTATGCTTTTGCTCATCCTCCCACATTTTAGGATTATTAATAAAATAAATCTCAATAATGTTTTGTTTTTTTCTTTTTATTAGCATAAGGAACTCTCCAAAGAGTAAACTTTCTCTACAGTTTTTAAGAGAATTGTCCAGATAACTGAATTATTTGCCCAGTGATACAGTTCCAGAATATCAGAATTTATATTCAGGTCACCCTGAGTCAGAAGCCAGCTTGCTCCTCTGAGTGATATAATCTTACCCCTTCCACAAATGAAAAAAATGAAATGCTGAATGGTGAAGTGCAGAATCACTTGCTTGTGGTTACACAGCTAAGTAATAGGTATTGAATCAGAAAGACTTGAGTTTGAATCAGATCCACTGAAATAAGTTGCCTCTTGAATAAACATCTTACACTGCTCTCTCTGTTGTTATAGTTCTATCTTTCAAGCTTACTTGCTTTTTGCAGGTTAACCATATTAGAGCTAGGCCATATAAGCACTAACATATAAACAATTAGCCATGAACAACAATATAGGCTCATAGGATTTTATCTCTGAACAAAACTGCATAACTTAATAATCATTTCTAGAAAGGAAAATTGAAGCTAAGAGGTCATATAGAAAGGTAGTAACAGAAGTAGGAGTGATGACTGAGTCAAAGTGGCTGTTCAGAGGGTCCTGCCAAAGTGATTATTAGATGTGGCACTTTATCAGGAGCAAAATGATAAGATGTTGAGTCTGAGGTCCCATCATTGTCAGCATCCTTTAATTTTCCAAGATACAAGAAGGTAATAATCCTCCTTCAAGTCCCTAGACAGCTAAATTGTCAGTACCCAAACTATATTTAGTCTTCATCTACTAGGGCATTAAATAGTCACATGAGTATTAAGATTGGTATACTTGTCTTTCAGACAATCTTCTTGTCAAAATTATACCTACAGAATTTCTTGCAGGGTTTTTAAGAGCAAAGAAAATATCTAATCCCTCATTCACAATCTTCTCTAAGTTCTTGCCTCTTAAACATGTGACCTTGAAGACCTCTGCATTCTAGATTTCTTATTCACCAATTTTTCATTTCATCTCTTATCATTGAAGGTTAAAAACAAAAGCACCAGACTCCAAGACTTCATGCCTAATTAGTCACTTCCCCATATGGAGTTTCCTGACAAGGACACCACCCTCAAACAGAAGGTGATAGAACAAGTGTGATTTGGGAAAGGAAACAATTTGAAAGAATATGGTGAAATCTTAACAAAAATCATCATCATCACCACCATGCCTTCCCAAATCTCCACTTAGCCCCAATTTGAATATTTGATGCTGCTTTCCCCAGGATGCAACATATGTCAGGAGACTGTCAACATTTTGGCCTAAAAATATTTTCCCTGAATGGGGGGATATTCCATTACTTAACCATTCAGTAAACATTTATTAATCATCTACCATTTCCAGGCATTTTACAGATATTGGAGATAATTGAAATAAACAATGAAACTGTTTCTGATTTCAAGATTCCATTTTATCAGCAGAAACTATATATATATATACTTGGTTAAGTGTAGGCTGACTTTTAAGTATGTCTAGTTCTGAGAGTAGATGGGTGATTGAATGGCTAGAGTTCTGGACTTTGGGTCAGGTAGATATGAGTTCATATAAAAACTCAGATACTTATCGGCTATGTGACCCTTGGGAAGTCACTTGACCTTTGTTTGCCTTAATCCATTGAAGAAGGAAAAGCTCTCCAGGATCCTTGGCAAGAATGCCTCATGGCCAATACTGGAAACCTATAGTCCACAGGTCATGAAGAGCCAGACAAGGCTAAGAGTTGGCCTCTACATCTCTGACCAAGTGATATAGGCTCTTTTAATGATGAGCCTGAACTGGTGACCCTGCCAACTTTTTGGCTGAGCTCCTAGGTTCTGATCCCAGTTAGGATGATATGAAATAAACTGATGAGAGGGAGAAGGTCATTCTCCTGTTCCCCAGACTCTGAGAAAGGGCTAGGGGAAGGAGGAGAGGCAGATAATTTGTTTGTCCTCACTGCAGCCATCTACTCTGACAAGAATGCCTTGAGAACCAAGGGATACCTAGGACTCATCACCTCTGAGCTGCATATTGTAATAGCCTTTGAATTAGTCTACTTATTTTTAGTCTCTTCATTCTATCCTCCACAAAGTTACCAAAATTAATATGAAGGCATAGATCTGGCCATGCCATTCCCTCACTAAGAACTCTTCAGTGGCTCCCTATCACTTCTGGGAAAAAAATGATAAAAAATCTTTAAGATTTAAATCCCTTCACAATCTGACTAATCTACCCTTTCAGTCTTTTCTCCCATTACTGTCCTTCATGCTGATTTATGGCAAATCAAATCAAACTACATGGTTCTCAAGCTTGGTGTTCCATCTCTGGAGCTTCACATGACCATCCCCTGGGTCTGGAATCACTTCCATCCTCACTTTTGCCTCAGAGAATCTTTAGCTTCCTTCAGGCCCATCTCAGATGTCACTTCCTATGGGAATCCTATCCTCCACTTCATCTTCTATCCTACTGTCAAGTTTTTGGAGTTCTCCCTATCTGCAAATTTCATTATAATCTCTACTTGTTGTAGCAAAATGTAAGTTCATTGAGGACAGGAACTTCTTTGAGTTTTTTTTCTTTAAACTACTTAAAGCAGTGCTTTGTACTTAAGACATATTTGTTAAGGTGAATTTAGTTAAACAGAAGAGAGGAGTTATTAAACAAGCAACTTAGATTAACACCATAGAACAAAAACTAGAATAGGACACAGAAGAGGTAGTTAGGTGTCACAGTGGATAGAGTGCCAAGACTGGAGTCAGGAAGACATATTCCAGAGTTCAAATCTGACCTGATACATAATTGTTTTGTGATCCTGAACAAATCACTTAACCCTGTTTGCCTCAGTTTCTTCATCTGTAAAATAAGCTGGAAAAGCAAACTGAAAACTTCTTCAGTATATTCACCAAGAAAACAAAGAGTAGACATGACTAAAAACGATTGAACTTGCCCTTAGTTTTATAACTTTGGATACGTAAGTTAACCCATTTGATTCCTAAAATAATGTGTAGATCAAATATATATATATATATATATATATATATATATATATATATATATATATAAACATTTTGAAACTGTAAAGCTAAATAATATTTGCATGCATTGATAGGATCATAGACTCAGAACCATAAGGAATCTTAGAGATAATCAAGCCTAATCCCAGACAAGGATAGGCATAGAGGTGTTAAATGATGTGCCTAAGGGTCACATAGCTAGGAAATATCTGAGGTTAGATTTGGATCCAGGTCTTCCTGATTCCAAGCTCAGCACCCTAAACATAATACCATGGATATATCAGTGTGGAATTTCTCTCCATCAATATAGATTGGGAATTCATCTATAATTTGTCATTTTAAACCAGTAAGTAGATTTCTAAGAATAATTCCTGTAACCACATATCAAGTCAGGGATAAAACTTGAACTCAGATCTCTCCAGATCTGTCAATTTAGACAATTCCAGGCAATTGTCATTTATAGGTGCCCAAAAGATTCTTTCTCTTTTTCTAAGAACTTCAATACCTGAGCTTTCAGTCTTCTTTCCCAATCCAAATATAATGTTATAATTAATGACTTGTATTTTAGGAATTCACCTCACATGTTGATGTACCCTTAAAGAGTCCTGCTTCCCATTTCATCAATGTCTTCAAGCACCATACACAGTTACAGTCATACCGTTGTTCATAAGATATCTCACAAGTATTCTACAACTATAATCCATGACTCTGAAATTCTTGAATTTTTCCATTACCTCCTTCCCTTCCAGTTCATCTTTAGTCTCACTCTAACTTTGGAATTCATACTGCCCATAATTAAGATGAAAACCTTCAAAAATCTCCAACAAAGGAAGAAACCCAGGCTTATGCCTCATTTTTCTTCATGATTTACTTTGGACTTTATCCACCATCATGCCCCTACCCTCAGATTTTCAATTTATTTGTGTGAGTGTGTGTGTTTATGAATATGTGTGTGTGTGTTTGTGAGCATGTGTGTGTGTGTGTTTGTGAATATGTGTGTGTGTTTGTGAGCGTGTGTGTGTTTGTGTGTGTGTGTGTGTGTGTGTGTGTGTATGTGTTTGTGAGTGTGATGCTGTCCATTAGGAAAAAAAACTCCTCAAGGGCAAGTCTATCTTTTTTTTTAATATGAATTCCCAGCATGCATTGTCCCAGGCCCTGCACATAGTAAGAGCTTATTGACTGATTTAGCACTGTCTACAATTTTGTTTTATATATATATATATATATGTGCATATATATATATACATACATATATATATATATATATACATATATGGCAAAGCATCTATGTAGCTACTTTCTTACTTTGTGCTCCAGCCAAAGTCACTTACCCTCTGAATCTGCAATAAAATCAGACTTAGTTGATTATTCAAGTCCTACTGAGAACTAAAGTCCACCAGAAACTGCCAAAATTGAGACTTTTCATTTATGAAATATTTTATTCATTCCCTAGTGTTGTTGAAAAGCTAATATAGCTTTAGTTCTTACATTGTCTTCCCTAAGACCAAATGGAAAATACCAAACTTATGGAATTCTATAGCCCCTTGTTCTTATTACTTCAAGTCTCCCATGATGCCTACTAAAATGCACCCTAGTTAGATGAGCTTGAAGTATCAGCAGCTAGCAATCAAGCAGCTCAATGAGAGACTGCAGTGATTCTTTGCTATTAACTATACCTCAGAGAAAATAACTATCCTAGATTGAAATCCACTTATGATTTTCAATATCAACTGGACTCAATTTTTTCAACTGGGAATAAACAGCCTAAAAGGCAAAAGGCTCTTATTCTTCATAAATGGATAAGCTAGAAGAACAAAATAATGTTTGAGAAAAAAATAAAGGGAGGAAATAATCCTGTTGTCATTTTAAATAGCTGAACATCATAAAACTAGGAAATCTTTTTTTATTATTTCAAAGAGTTTCAAAGTGAAGAAATAATCCTTTAATCTTTAAATATCCATCAGCATATTTGTAAATGCACCACCAACCCTCATCTTTTTGTTCAGCAAACAGAAATTAGTTTTGTCTCTTGAAGGTGAAATGAAAGAATAATGTAAGGCATCTTTGTTAAAAAGTGACACTTCCTGAAAAAATTCATCTCTGGTTAGAGCCAAGATGGCAGAAAGAAATCAGGAAGTTACCTGAGCTCTTCTCATTTATATTATAGCCAGAGAGCCCAGAATTATCAGACCAAGGAGAAAAATACTGCAAGCAACCAGAAAGAAACAATTTTAATACAAAGGAGTCACAGTCTGGATTACACAGGATTTAGAAGCTTCAACATTAAATGATCAGAGGAACTAGAATATGATATTCAGGAAGACAAAAGAGCTTGAATTACAACCAAGACTCAATTGCACAGCAAAACAGAGTATAATCTTTTAGGGGAAAGATGTATATTTAATGAAATAGGGGACAATCAAACTTTCCTATTGAAAAAACCAGAGCTGAATGAAAATTTGATCTTTAAATACAAAACTCAAGAGAAGCGTGAAAGGCAAACAGGAAAGAAAAAATGGTACTTAGTAAAGTTAGGTTATTTACATCCCTACATGGGAACATGATACTTATGATGCTTAAGTAATGTATCTCTATTAGGACAATTAGGTGTATACTTAGAGGGTGTGGGTATAAGTTGGCTTTGATGTGATCATAAAAAATAATTAAGGGATAAAATTTTACTGAGAGTAGAGGGAAGGGGAAGGCAGATTGGAGTAAATTATATCACATGAAGATGAATGAAAAACCTGTTTCAGTAGACAGGAAAGATAGGAGGGGATAAGAATTATTTAAACCTTATTCTCATTGGATTTAGCTCAGATGATAATATAAACACTTGGCTGGGTGAAGAAATATTTCTTACCCTTTAAAGAAGTAGGAGAGAAAAAAAAGGAGTAGGCCTGATAGAAGTGAGGGCAGATTGAGGGATGTAGTGGTCAAAAGCAAAACCTTGGTGACGAGGAATAATGTGAAAAGAAAAAGAGAATTATAAACAAAGAAAAAAATAGGGTGAGGGAAATACATAGTAATCATAACTGTGAAGGTGAATAAGATGAACTCTCCCATAAAATGGAAACAGCAGAGTGGATTAAAAAAACAGAATCCTACAATATATTGCTTGAACAAAATATATTTGAAACAAAGAAATTACACACAGAGGAAAGGTAAAAGACTAGAACAGAATGTTATGTTTCAGCTGAAGTAAAAATAAAAAAATAGGGGCAGTAATACTGATCTCAGACAAAACAAAACAAAATAGATCTAAATAAAAGAGACAAGGAAGAAAACTACAACTTTCTAAAAAAACTCATCATAGACAATAAAGTAATATCAATATCAAAAATGTATGCCTAATAAGTGGTATATCTTCCAAATTCCAAAGTCATAGAGGAGAAGTTGTGAATAAGAAAAAGGAATAGAGAGTAAAACTACACTAGTGGGGGACTTCAACCTCCCCCTTTTAGAAATATATGAATCTAATTATAAAATAAACAAGGAAGAAGTTAAGGAGGTGAATAGAGTTTTAGAAAAAGTTAGATATGATTAAACTCTGAGGGAAAATTAAATGGGAATAAAAATGAATATATATTTTTCTCTGGTACATGGCACTTATACAAAAATTGACCATATATTAGGGCATAAAGACTTCACAATAAAATTTAGAAAGGTAGAAATATTAAATATATTCTTTTTAGATTATGATGCAGTAATAATTATATGCAATATAGACCATGGAAATATAGATTAATATTAATTAAAAACTAAATAATCTAATCCTAAAGAATGAGTAGATCAAATAACACATCATACCAGCAATGAATAATTTTGTCAAAGGAAATGACAATAATGAGACAGCATACCAAAGCTTATGGGATACAGTCAAAACAGTATTTAGGAGAAATTGAATATTGATACATGCTTACATGTATAAAATAGAGAAAGAACAGATCAATAAATCGGGCATGTAACTTTAAAAGCTAGTAAAAGAAAAAATTAAAATCACATATTAAACATCAAATTAGAAATTCTGATAGTCAAAAGAGATCAATAAAATTGAAAGTAAGAAAATTACTGAACTAAAAAAACCTGTTTTTTTTTAGTTCAATAAGTTTCCTACTTTCAAAATACTGTGGGGTGGGGGAAGGGAAGTAAGATTAGAGGAAAAATCATAAAACTCAAAATAAATAAAATCTTTAATTAAAAGAAAAAAAAGAAAGTTAAGTTCAGAGACTTTCCAAGATAGAGCCAAGATGGCAGAGAGTTAAGTTCATATCTAGCCTCAGATATTAACTAGCTAAAGCCCCACAAGTTTTGGTATGTTGTCTCCATATTTTCATTGTCTCCAATGAAATTATTAATTGTTTCTATGATTTGTTATTTGGTTTCCAATTTTAGGTCTATTTCTCTGTGGTCCTTTATTGCATGTAATTTTTATTGCATCATGATCTGAAAATGATGCATTTAATATTTCTGCCTTTCTGCATTTGGTTATGGGCTTTTTAATGTCCTAATATATGACATTTGTGAAGTGCCATGTACCTCTGAAGAAATGTATATGTCTTTCTATCCCCATTCAGTTTTCCTCATAGGTCTATCATATCTAACTTTTCTAACATTCTATTCACCTACTTAACTTTCTTCCTGTTTTTTTTAATGGTTAAATTTATCTCATTCTGAGAGATGGCAGTTGAGGTCCATCACCAATATAACTTAACTGTCCTGTCTTCCTATAACTCATTTAGCTTCTCTAAAAATGTCAATGCTATACTGCTTGGGGAATATGAGTTTAGTATTAAAATTACTCCACTGTCTATAGTACCTTTTAGGAGAATGTAGTTTCCTTCCTTATTGATTTTAATGAGATCTATTTTTTTAAGGTTTTTTTAAATTTTTTTGCAAGGCAATGGGATTAAGTAGCTTGCCCAAGGCCACACAGCTAGGTCATTATTAAGTGTCTAAGGAGGGATTTGAACTCAGGTACTCCTGACTCCAGGGCCAGTGCTCTATCCACTGCACCACCTAGCCACCCCCAATGAGATCTGTTTTTGCAATTGTTTTGTCTGGGATAAGGATTACTAACCCTGCTATTTTTACTTCAGCTAAAGTATATTATATTCTCTCCAGTCTTTTACCTTTACTCTGTGTGTATCGTTCTCTTTCAAATGTGTTGTTATTATAGGATTCTGGCTTTTAATTCACTCTGCTATCCACTTCCATTTTTATGGGAGAATTCATCCCATTTGCATTCACAGTTATAATTATTTTTTATTACCCTCCATCTTATTTCCCCTCCATTTGTACTTTTCTTCCTCCTTTTACCCCATCTATCCTTTTTTAAATTAATTTTTTCTTTTATTTTCTATCTTAGAATCTCAAAGAACCGTCACAGTATAATATAGATGCATTATATTGAGTGTGTGAGTAGAAGGAGGTGAGAATAGTTGTGGTAAGAGTTGGGATTGGGGAAACTGAACCTAGTGGCCTGGGCACCTATAAGTAGGATTAACCCCAATATCTACCTAACCTATTAGTTTGTATTTGAGCATTGGAATATATAGTTTCTGAAAGCATGTTAAAGATTTCTCCATAGAATAAGAAGACCACAGAATTGAGAGATGTCCCAAATCCAGCCAATTAACATGAATAATGTTACATCTGAATCGACTCCAATGGCAGGACCCTCCTCCTAAGATGACAAATTTCATAGCTGGATAGCTCTCATTGTTAAGAAACCCTTACATCCATTTGCATATTTAAGTTGGACAATTATAGCTGCACAAAAATGGATGGGTACCCTTGGAAATATCAGATTTCCCTTCACTGGAAGCATTTAAGCAAAAGTGGGAGTACCCTTCTTCTAGACTACTGAATAGTAGTATTACTCTTCTGATACTGGATAGACGAAATGGCCTTTTAATTTCCTTTCTTTTTTTAACCTGTTTTGCCCTTTATTTTTTTTTAAATCTTTTTTTTAACATTAATCATATGCATATGTATATTTTTTAAGTTACAAAATTTCCTTCCACCCTCCCTTCCCACCCACTCCCCTCAGCACTGAACAGTCTGGTTAACATTGTACATACATATTTGTGATAAACATAGTTACATATCAGTCATTTTCAATATGAGGAATTAGAATTAAAGGAAAGAGATACATAGGAGACATTTTTATAAAGCATTCATCAGATTCTGAAGGATCTTTTTCCTTTTTTTTTAGGTTTTCACAAGGCAAATGGGGTTAAGTGGCTTGCCCAAGGCCACACAGCTGCTAGGTAATTATTAAGTGTCTGAGGCTGGATTTGAACTCAATGTCCTCCTGACTCCAGGGCCCATGCTCTATCCACTGTACCACCTAGCCACTCCTGAAGGGCTTTTTTAAAACACCCTATCTCTTCTAACCAGTGTTTTGTTTCTCAGTACTGCCTCCATCAATCATCTTATATTAGTCACCCTCCCTTTTCTTTCCTTCTTCCCTTTTCCCTTCCTCCTTTCCTCCCTTCTGTCAATTCTTCTTTCACTCTCCACTTCTTTTCCTCTCCTAATATCTGAAGGATAATATGAATTTCTAAACCCAATTGAATGCATGTGTTACTCCTTCTTTGAGCCAAATCCAATGAAAGTAAGCTTCAAGGAGTTCTTAAACGCTCCCTTTCCTCCCCTCTATGATAATGGGATGTTTGCACCTTTTCATGTGATATAATTTAACCTCTTCTGACCCCCCTTCCTCCATTCTCTTTACAATCCCCCTTTTGTTAATGACTCATTTTTTTTAAATCATCCTACCAAAATCATCTTACATTGATACCTTCAGGCTAATTATAATCCTTACAATAGAGTTACAAGTCTCAAGAGTTATGAGAATCTTCTGCCTATGTAGGGGTGTAAACAGTTTAAGCTTATTGAATAACAGTATTTTTCTTTTACCTATTTACCTTGTCATGTTTGAAGTCTCCTATTTGAGTCTCCTGTTTGAAGATCAAACTTTCTCTTCAACTCTGCTCTTTTCATTAGAAAAGTTTCTAAATTGCCTATTTCATTAAAGATACATCTTTCCCCTTGAAAAAGCATGCTCAATTTTCTGGATAATTGATTCTTGGTTACAGTTCTGGGTCCCTTACCCTTTGGAATATCATGTTGCTGACCCTTCAAGCCTTTAATGTTGCTGCTACCAGGTCCTGTGTAATCTTGACTGTGTCTCTGTTATTTGAATTGCTTCTATCTGACTGCTTACAGGATTTTCTCCTTGATTTGATAATTCTGAAATTTGACTACAATATTCCTTTACTTTTTTTATTTTGGGGTCCCATTCAGGAGATGAATGGAGGATTCTTTGTGAATATTTTGCCCTTAGATTCAAGGTTATCAGGACGGGTTTTCTTGATGATTTCCTGTAAAAAAAAAAAAAGAAAGCTGTTCAGGCTCTTTTTTTTGGTCCATGGCTCTCAGGTAGTCTAATAATTCTTAAATTATGTCTTCTAGATCTGTTTTCTAGATCAATTGTTTTACCAGTGTTTTATCAATTTTACATTTTCTTCTATTATTTTTTTCATCTTTAAATGATTCTTTGTGTCTCATGCAGTCATTAGCTTCTATAACGTCAGTTCATTCTTCAAAGAGTTATTTTCTTCTGTTAGATTTTGAATACATTTTTTTCATTTGAATGTATTTTTACAGTATTTATTTTCTATCAATTCTTGTCTCAAGATGTTAAATTTATCTTGCATGTCTTTTCCTAATTTTTCAACTTGATTTTTAAAATCCTTTTTGAGCACTTCCAAGAAGTCTTTCATGGAGACCAATTCATATTCTCCTCTGCAGCTACATATACAGTATCCCTTCTAACATATTTTTCTGAGATAGTATTTTGTCCCATACTTATCTCCAAGGTAATTTTCAATAGACCCTGTTTTTCTCTGACTTTTCTGACTCATTTTGAAATGTGTTACTGGACATTATTCCCTCATTTTTCTCATCTGTGAAATAGAAATGATAATGAAATCACCCCCCACACACACACACACATACAGTTGGTGTGAGAAACAAAAGAGATAATATATGTAGAGCACTTTGCAAAATTTAAGGAATCATTTAAATTTCAGTTATCATTATCATTGTTAATAGAATATTATTGTGCAATAGAATAGATAATGAAATGAATATTTTAAGAAGAAACTAGAATGATATCTATGAACTGATACAGAGGGAAAGGAGCAAAACTAAAAGAACATTTTTTATAATGATAATAACACTCTAGAGAAAAACATCTTTAAAAGACTTTAGAACTCTGATCATTGTAATGATAAACTCATCAGAAGATTAAAAAATGAAACACATCACTCAGATCAGATCAAATTGTCGGAGTTGCAATAAATTTAAAATGTGGGTATATATAAACAAATGAATATGTATACATGTATATTATATATACATAAAACTATATCTAGATACATGAATATACACACTTGTTCTAATGTGGCCAATGAAGGAACTTATCCCTTTTTATGGACTATGCATGGTTATGATGAGGGTTTTCTTTTAACTTTTCTATTTTTGTTGATGGGGATAGATGATAGTAGGAAAGGAATATACTATAAATGGAAGTAAATATGAAAAAATATATTTTAAGAGGAAAAATTATGTTTCACAGAGCAAGGACTTTTTTTTTCATCTCTTTTCATGCCTGACAGATAGTACTCTAAAAAAATTAACTGAAGGTCAGTCAACATGTAAATTATCTGGAGGCAGCTAGGTGGTGCAGTGGATAGAGCATCAGCCCTGGAGTCAGGAGGGCCTGAGTTCTAAACCAGAATCAGACACTTAATAATTGCCTAGTTGTGTGACCTTGGGCAAGTCACTTAACCCCTTTGCCTTAAATAAATAAAAATTTAAATATCTCTTACAGGAAGTTTCTTGAGCTCTATAATTTCATTATATTTTTTCTCTATTCTTCTATTCCTTTAATATACTGCAAGGTACAACTTCTGCATGAAGATTGCTTTTGTTTTTGTTTTTGTTTTTCCTGACCACCCCTCCCTTCCCCTACAACTGCTAATATCCAAAATACCTTGTAATTAACTATTCACGTGACTTTAAATTCTCAAAGAATTGGTTATCAGTGTGCAAGCTTGGTCAGGCCATACACCTAGTTGCAAAGGCTACAACTATAGGCCAATGGTAGACCTTGTGACCATTTTCCCATATCCAGGGTAACTAAGTCCTAGTCTCATCAACACCAAGTTGGGGAATGATTAATTGGAGTCATAGAAATTATCTCAGACTTTCTACTGCGATGTATGCATCAGTAAAAGAACTATTTATTCAGCCAAAATAACAGATCCTTGAAATATCAAAAATACCTGCTTCTTAGCAATTATATCAGTATCACTTAATAAATGTGGCCTGTGGTACAGAACTCTTCAGTTCTGCATTCTAATGGATCATTTTCCATCTTGGTGGGGATGTCATTTCTTCACACAAACACACACACACACACACACACACACACACACACACACACAAACATACAATCTCTTCCACTTTCTTCCTAAAATATTACTCTGCTATGTTTTGCCCTCATTCAGAGTTTTCACTTGAAAAATCATAATATAGGACTCCATTAATGAGTCTAAGTCTTTCTTTCTCTAGGTACCATGCAAGTAATGAAGTTACTTATGTATATTGGGAACTAATCTTTATTTCAAGTCACAATCAGAAATTAAAACCAAGATAAACCAAAAAGGTTCATAAAGCCTTACGAAAAATTGATAAATTTTCCTCTTTCTCCAGTTATCTTACCCCCCCCCCCGGGAGTGTCACCATGTGGCTTGCATATCCCTCATGATGAAAGAGAAATTAATTTGGGACTTTTATATAGTCTAGGGAATCTTTTCTTTCTCCTAAGAACCTAAACATGCCTCCAACTTTCTGGCTTTTCCCTGAGAACAGCAACTTCCTCAATCTAAAAAATCAAATTGTGATTGCTATAGGTGCAATTCCCTTCCAACTGTACCTATGCTATTCAAATAGTTCACTGTAAGGGCAAGGGACAAAAATCTTATCTTTTTGAGTCTTCATATCATGTTTCCATCTTTCCCTGCTCTTCTTTGAAAGATACAGGAATTATGTTAATCTCCTCTCCCCAAGAGTTGGGTTCAACTCAGGAACTTTACTTTCTAGACTAGTCCTTGAAATTTCACTATTGGATAGGAAATCCCTTCTTTTCTATCCAGTTAGATGGGTATGTGACTCTATGCTCTCTGAGGTTACTTGTTTGAGAAATTCAGTGGCTGCCTCTTACCGTGATGATCAGCCTCCAGAGAAGAGCTGTGCCCATACTTGGAACTATTTCTTACAGCATCTTAACC